>NC_091985.1:176319865-176329865 GCF_044704955.1 Pristiophorus japonicus
TCTCTCTCTTTTTCTCTTTCTTTCTCTCTCTTTCTCTCTTTATCGCTCACTCTCTGTTTCTCGCTCTCTATCTTTCACCTTCTCCCTTCCTCTCTTGCTTTTTCTCTCTTTCTCTTTCTCTCTCTTTCCCTCTTTCACTTTCTCTCTCTCTCTTTCTCTCTCTCACTCTTTCTCTCTCTCACTTTCACTCTCTCTCTCTCTCTTTCTCTCTCTCTCTTTTCTCTCTCTTTCTGATTGTCTCTATCTCTCTCTCCCAACTCTCTCTGTTTCTCATGCTCTCTTTCTCTCTCTCTTTCTCTCTCTTTCTCTCTCTTTCTCTCATTCTTGTTTTTCTATCGCTCTCTTGCTCTCTCTTTCCCTCTATCTCTCTCTCTTTCTCGCTCTCTGTCTTTGTCGCTCCCTGTCTTCCTCTCTCTCTCTCTCTCTCTTTCTCTCACTCTCTCTTTCTCTCTCTCGCTCTTTCTCTCTCTCTTTCTCTTTCTCTCTCTCTTTCTCTTTCTCTCTTTCTTTCTATCTCTCGTTCTCTCACTCTCTTTTCCTATCTCTTTCTCTCTCTTTCTCTTTCTCTCTCTTTCGTTCTCTCTCTTTCTCTCTCTCTTTCGCTTTCTCTATCTCTCTCTCTCTCTATTACTCTCTCTCTTTCTCTCTCTCTTTCTCACTCTCTCTTGCTCTTTGTCTCTCTCTTTCTCTTCTGCTCTGTCTTTCTCTTTCTCACTCTCGATCTCACTTTCTCTCTCTCTATTTCCATCTCTCTGTCTTTCTCACTCTTTCTCTGTACCTCTGACTCTCCCTCTTTTGCTCTCTCTCTCTTTCTTTCTTTCCCTCTCTTTCCCCTTTTATCTCTATCTCTCTTTCTTGCTCTCTATCTGTCTCTCTCTTGCTCTCTCTTTCTCTCTCTCTCTCTTTCTCTCGCTCTTTCTCTCTCTCTCGCTCTTCATCTCTGTCTTTCTGTTTCTCACTCTTTCTCGATCTCACTTTCTCTCACTTTTTCTCTCCCTATTTCCCTCTCTCCAACTCTCTCTTTCTTCCTTTTTTTCTCTCTCATTCTCTTTTTTCTATCGCCCTCTTGCTCTCTCTTTCTCTCTATCTCTCTCTCTTTCTCTATCTCTCACTCTTTCTTTCGCAATCTCTCTCTCCTGCTTTCTCTCCCTCTCATTTACTCTTTTTCTTTCTGTCTTTCTTTCTCTCTCTCTCTCTCTCTTCCTCGCTGTCTTTCTCTCTCTCACTCATTCTCTCTCTCTCTCTTTTTCTCTCTCTCTGTCTCTCTTTTTTTCTCTCTCTCTTTTTCTCACTTTCTCTCTAGCTCACTTTCCCTCTTTCTCTCCCTTTTTCTCTTTCTTTCTCTCTTTTTCTCTCTTTATTGCTCACTCTCTCTTTCTCGCCCTCTATCTTTCTCTCTCTCCCTCTCCCTTCCTCTCTCTCTTTTTCTCTCTTTCTCTTTCTCTCTCTTTCCTCTTTCTCTTTCTCTCTCTCTTTCTCCCTCTCACTCTCCCTTTCACTCTCTCTCTCTTTCTCTCTTTCTCTCTCTTTTCTCTCTCTTTCTGTTTCTCTCTGTCTCCCTCTCCCTCTCACTCTCTCTCTCTCTGTCTCTCACGCTCTCTTTCTATCTCTCTCTCTTTCTCTCTCTTTTTCTCTCTCATTCTCTTTTTTCTATTGCTCTCTTGCTCTCTCTTTCTCTCTATCTCTCTCTCTTTCTCACTCTCCGTCTTTGTCGCTCACTGTCTTCCTCTCTCTCTCTTTCTCTCTCTCTTTGTCTCACTCTCTCTTTCTCTCTCTTTCTCTCTCTCGCTCTTTCTCTTTCTGTCCCTCTTTCTCTTTCTCTCTCTCTTTCTCCCTCTCACTCTTTCTCACTCTCCCTTTCACTCTCTCTCTCTCTCGCTCTCTCTCTCTTTTCCCTCTCTTTCTCTCTATCTCTCTCTCCCTCTCATTCTCTCTCTCTGTCTCTCACGCTCTCTTTCTATCTCTCTTTCTCTCTCTTTTTCTCTCTCATTCTCTTTTTTCTATCGCTCTCTTGCTCTCTCTTTCTCTCTATCTCTCTCTCTTTCTCACTCTCCGTCTTTGTCACTCCCTGTCTTCCTCTCTCTCTCTTTCTCTCTCTCTTTGTCTCACTCTCTTTCTCTCTCTTTCTCTCTCGCTCTTTCTCTCTATCTTTCTATCTCTCGTTCTCTCACTCTCTTTCTCTCTCTTTCTCTCTCTTTCGTTCTCTCTTTCTCCCTCTCTTTTGCTTTCTCTTTCTTTCTCTCTATTACTCTCTCTCTTTCTCTCTCTCTCTTTCTCATTCTCTCTCTCTTGCTCTTTGTCTCTCTATTTCTCTTCCTCTCTGATTTCTCTTTCTCACTCTCAATCTCACTTTCTCCCTCTCTATTTCCCTCTCTCTCTGTCTTTCTCTGTCTCTTTTCTTTCTCTTTCTCTTTCTCTGTACCTCTGACTCTCCCTCTTTCACTCTCTCTTTCTTTCTTTCTTTCCCGCACTTTCCCTTTTTATCTCTATCACTCTTTCTTGTTCTCTATCTCTCTCTCTCACTCTCTCTTTCTCCTCTCCCTTTCTCCCTCTCTTTCTCTTTCGCTCTATTTCTTTCTCTCCCTCTCTCTCACTTGCTCTAACATTTTCTCACTCTTTCTCTCTCTCTCCCTCGTTCTCTCTCCCTCTTACTCTGTCCCTTTCTCTCTCTCTCCCCCTCTTTCTCTCCCTCTCTCTTTCTCTTTTTCATTCTCTCTCTTTCATAGAAACATAGAAACATAGAGAAACATAGAAAATAGGTGCAGGAGTAGGCCATTCGGCCCTTCTAGCCTGCACCGCCATTCAATGAGTTCATGGCTGAACATGCAACTTCAGTACCCCATTCCTACTTTCTCACCATACCCCTCCTGCTTTCTCACCATACCCCTCTCTATCTTTCACTCTCTATCTTTCTCTCTCTCCCACTTTCTCTTTCTCTCTCTCCTCCCTCCTTCTCCCTCTCTCTCTCACTCGCTCTCTCTCTTTCTCTCTCTCCCATTCTCTCTCTCTCTGTCTCTCTCTTTTTCTCTCTTTTCTGTCTTTTTCTTTCTCTATATCTCTCTCACCCTCTCACTCTCGCGCTGTCTCTCGCTCTCTCTTTCTCTCTCTCTCTTTCTCTCTATTTTTCTCTCTCATTCTCTTTTTCTCTATCGCTCCCTTGCTCTCTCTTTCTTTCTTATCTCTTCCAGCTCTTTCTCGTACTCCACCTTTCTCTCTCTCTCTGTCTTCCTCTCTCTTTTTCTCTCTCTCTTTCTATCTCTCTCTCTTTCTCTCTCACTCTTTCTCCCTCTCTCTTTCTCTCTATCTCGCTCTCTCCCTCTATCTTTCTCTCTCACTTCCCTTGCTCTCTCTTTCTCTCTCTCGTTCCCTTTCTCTCTCTCTTTCTCTCCTTCTCGTTGTCTCTCTCTTTCTCTCCTTCTCGTTGTCTCTCTCTCTCTCACTCTCTCTCTCTCACTCTTTCCCTCTCTCTTTCTCTTCCTCTCTGTCTTTCTCTTTCTCACTCTTTCTCGATCTCACTTTCTCTCTCTTTCCTCCCTCTCTTTCTCAATATCTCTCACTCTCTCCCTCTTTTGATCTCTCTCTCTTTCTTTCTTTCTCTCCCTCTTTTTCCCTTTTTAATTCTATCTCTCTTTCTTGCACTCTATCACTCTCTCTCTCTCTCTCGCTCTCTCACTCTCTTTATCTCACTCTTTCTCTTTCTCTCTATCTCTCTCTCTCTTGCTCTCTCATTCTCTCACTCTTTCTCTTTCTCTCTTGCTTTCTCTCTCTCTCTTTCTCTCTCACTCTCTCTTACTCTCTGCCTCTCTGTTTATCTCTCTCTCCCTCTTTCTCTCTCTCTCCCTCTCTCACTCTCTCTTTCTCTCTCTCTTTCTCTCTCTCCCATTCACTCTCTCTGTCTCACTCTCTTTTTCTCTCTCTTTTCTGTCTTTCTCTTTCTCTCTATCTCTCTCACCCTCTCACTCTCTTGCTGTCTCTCGCTCTCTTTCTCTCTCTCTCTTTTTCTCACTTGTTCTCTTTTCTCTATCGCTCTCTTGCTCTCTCTTTCTCCCTTTATCTCTCTCTCTCTATTTCTCGCACTCCATCTTTCTCTCTCTCTTTCTGTCGTCCTCTTTCTTTTTTTCTCTATCTCGCTCCCCCCTCTTTCTCTATCTTTTGCTCTCTCTTCCCTTGCTCTCTCTTTCTCTCTCTCTTTCTGTTTCTCTCTCTCTTTGAGCACAGGGGCAGGGAGGTGTTGCAACAGTTGTACAGGGCCTTGGTGAGGCCACACCTGGAGTATTGTGTACAGTTTTGGTCTCCTAACTTGAGGAAAGACATTCTTGCTATTGAGGGAGTGCAGCGAAGGTTCACCAAACTGATTCCCGGGATGGCGGGACTGACATATCAAGAAAGACTGGATCAACTGGGCTTGTATTCACTGGAGTTCAGAAGAATGAGAGGGGATCTCATAGAAACGTTTAAAATTCTGACGGGTTTAGACAGGTTAGATGCAGGAAGAATATTCCCAATGTTGGGGAAGTGCAGAACCAGGGATGAGGAGAAACTTCTTCACCCAGAGAGTGGTGAACCTGTGAAATTCTCTACCACAGAAAGTTGTTGAGGACAATTCACTAAATATATTCAAAAAGGAGTTAGATGTAGTCCTTACTACTAGGGGGATCAAGGGGTATGGCGAGAAAGTAGGAATGGGGTACTGAAGTTCACGTTCAGCCATGAACTCATTGAATGGCGGTGCAGGCTCGAAGGGCCGAATGGCCTACTCCTGCACATATTTTCTATGTTTCTATGTTTCCATGTTTCTCTCCCTCTCTCATTCTTCCTCTCTCTCTTTCTCTCTCTTTCACTCTCTGTGTCTCTCTCTTTTTCTCTCTCTCACTTTCTCTCTCTGTCTCTCTTTTTTTTCTCTCTTTCTTTTTCTTGCTCTTTCTCTCTATCTCCCTCTCCCCCTTTCTCTCTCTTTTTCTCTATCTTTCTCTCTCACTTCCCTTGCTCTCTTATTCTCTCTTTCTGCCCCTCTCTCTTTCTCCCTCTCTCTCTTTCTCTCTCTTTCTCTCTTTGTCTCTCTCTCACTCTTTCCCTCTCTCTTTCTCTTCCTCTCTGTCTTTCTCTTTCTCACTCTTTCTCGATCTCACTTTCTCTCTCTTTCTCGCTCTCTCTATTTCCCCCTCTCTCTCGGTATCTCTCACTCTCTCCCTCTTTCGATCTCTATCTCTTTCTTTCTTTCTCTCCCTCTCTTTCCCTTTTTAACTCTATCTCTCTTTCTTACTCTCTATCACTCTCTCTCTCTCTCTCTTTCTCTCACTCTTTCTCTTTCTCTCTATCTCTATCTCTCCCTCTCTCTCTCTTGCTCTCATTCTCTCACTCTTTCTCTTTCTCTCTTGCTTTTGCTCTCTCTCTTTCTCTCTCACTCTCTCTTACTCTCTGCCTCTCTGTTTATCTCTCTCGCCCTCTCTCTCTCTCTCTCCCTCTCTCTCTCACTCTCTCTTTCTCTTTCTCTTTCTCTCTCTCCCATTCTCTCTCTCTCTCTCGCTCTCTTTTTCTCTCTCTTTTCTGTCTTTCTCTTTCTCTCTATCTCTCTCACCCTCTCATTCTCTCGCTGTCTCTTGCTCTCTTTCTCTCTCTTTCTCTCTCTCTTTTTCTCCCTCGTTCTCTTTTTCTCTATCGCTCTCTTGCTCTCTCTTTCTCTCTTTATCTCTCTCTCTCTCTATTTCTCGCACTCCATCTTTCTCTCTCGCTCTCTGTTGTCCTCTTTCTTTTTCTCTCTATCTTGCTCCCCCCTCTTTCTCTATCTTTCTCTCTCACTTCCCTTGCTCTCTCTTTCTCTCTTTTTCTCCCTCTCTTTCTCTCCTTCTCTCATTCTCCCTCTCTCTCTCTCTCGTTCTCTTTCTCTCTCTCTTTCTCTCCCTCTCACATTCTCCCTCTCTCTTTTTTCCACTTCTCTATCTCTTTGTCTCTCTCTCTCGCTCTTTCTCTCTCGCTTTCTCTTCCTCTCTGTCCTTCTCTTTCTCACTCTTTCTCGATAGCACTTTCTCTCTCTTTCTCTCTTTCTCTTTTTCCCTCTTTCTCTCTCTTTCTCTCTCTTTTCTCTCTCTTTCTCTTTCTCGGTATCTCTCACTCTCTCCCTCTTTCGCTATCTCTCTTTTTCTTTCTTTCGCTCTCTTTCCCCTTTTATCCCTATCTCTCTTTCTTGCTCTCTATCTCTCTCCCTCATGTCTCTTTTTCTTTCTCTCTCTTCCTCTCTTTCTCTCTCCCTCACCCTTTTTCTCTCACTCTCTCTCTCTCTGCCTCTTTCACTTTCTCACTATCTCTCTCTCCCTCTTTCTCTCACTCTCGCTCTCTTGCTTTCTCTCTCTCTCTTTCTCTATCTCTCATTCTTTCTCTACCATTCTCTCTCTCCTGCTTTCTCTCCCTCTCTTACTCTTTTTCTTTTTGTCTTTCTTTCTCTCTCTCACTCATTCTCTCTCTCATTTTCTGTCTCTCACTTTCTCTCTCTCTGTCTCTCTTTGTTTTCCTCTCTCTCTTTTTCTCGCTCTTTCTCTCTATCTCCCTCTCCCTCTTTCTCTCTCTTTTTCTCTTTCTTTCTCTCTCTTTTTCTCTTTATCGTTCACTCTCTCTTTCTTTCTTACCCTCTCTGTCCCTTTTTATCTCTGTCTCTCTTTCTTGCTCTCTCTCTCTCTCTCTCTCTATCTCTCTCTATCTCTCTCTCCCTCTTTCTCTCACTCTCGCTCTCTTGCTTTCTCTCTCTCTTTCTCTATCTCTCACTGTTTCTCTCCCATTCTCTCTCTCCTGCTTTCTCTCCCTCTCTCTTACTCTTTTTCTTTCTGTCTTTCTTTCTCTCTCTCTCTTTCTCTTCCTCTCTGTCTTTCTCTCTCTCACTCATTCTCTCTCTCTTTTTCTCTCTCTCACTTTCTCTCTCTCTGTCTCTTTTTTTTCTCTCTCTCTTTTTCTCACTCTTTCTCTCCTTCTCCCTTTCCCTCTTTCTCTCTCTTTTTCTCTTTCTTTCTCTCTCTTTCTCGCTTTATCGCTCACTCTCTCTTTCTCGCCCTCTATCTTTCTCTCACTACCTTCCTCTCTCTCTTTTTCTCTCTTTCTCTTTCTCTCTTTCTCTTTCTCTCTCTCTTTCTCCCTCTCACTCTTTCTCACTCTCCCTTTCATTCTCTCTCTCTCTCTCTTTCTCTCTCTCTCTCTTTTCTCTCTCTTTCTCTTTCTCTGTACCTCTCACTCTCCCCCTTTCGCTCTCTCTCTCTTTCTTTCTTTCCCTCTCTTTCCCTTTTTATCTCTGTCTCTCTTTCTTGCTCTCTATCTCTCTCTCTCTCTCGCGCTCTCTCTCGCTCTTTCTCTTTCTCTCTATCTCTCTCTCTCCCTCTCTCTCTTGCTCTCTCATTCTCTCACTCTTTCTCTTTCTCTCTTGCTTTCTCTCTCTCTCTTTCTCTCTCATTCTCTCTTACTCTCTGCCTCTTTGTTTATCTCTCTCCCCCTCTTTCTCTCCCTCTCTCTTTCTCTTTTTCTTTCTCTCTCTCTTTCGCTCTCTATCTTTCTCTCTCTTTCTCTCTCTCCCACTTTCTCTTTCTCTCTCTCCTTCTCCCTCCTCCTCCCTCCTTCTCCCTCTCTCTCACAATCTCTCTCTCTATTTCTCTCTCTCCCATTCTCTCTGTCCCATTCTCTCTCTCTCTCTCTCTTTTTCTCTCACTTTTCTGTCTTTCTCTTTGTCTCTATCTCTTTCACCCTCTCACTCTCTCGCTGTCTCTCGCTCTGTCTTTCTTTCTCTCTCTTTCTTTCTCTTTCTCTCTATCTCGCTCTCTCCCTCTTTCTCTATCTTTCTCTCACTTCCCTTGCTTTCTTTTCTCTCTGTTTCTCTTTCTCTCTCTCTTTCTGCCCCTCTCTCGTTCTCCCTCTCTCTCTTTCTCTCTCTCTCTCTCGCTCTTGCCCTCTCTCTTTCTCTTCCTCTCTGTCTTTCTCTTTCTCACTCTTTCTCGATCTCACTTTCTCTCTCTTTCCCTCTCTCTCTATTTGCCCCTCTCTCTCTTTCTCTCTCGATCTCGGTATCTCTCACTCTCTCCCTCTTTCGATCTCTCTCTCTTTCTTTCTTTCTCTCCCTCTCTTTCCCTTTTTAACTCTATCTCTCTTTCTTGCTCTCGATCACTCTCTCTCTCTCTTGCTCTCCGTCTCTCTCTCTCTTTCTCTCACTCTTTCTCTTCCTCTCTATCTCTCTCTCTCCCTCTCACTCTCTTGCTCTCTCATTCTCTCACTCTTTCTCTTTCTCTCTTGCTTTCTCTCTCTCTCTTTTTCTCGCACTCTCTTACTCTCTGCCTCTCTGTTTATCTCTCTCTCCCTCTTTCACGCTCTCTCTCTCTCACTCTCTCTCTCTCTCACTCTCTTTCTCTCTCTCTTTCTCTCTCTCCCATTCTCTCTCTCTCTCTCTCTGTCTCGCTCTCTTTTTCTCTCTCTTTTCTGTCTTTCTCTTTCTCTCTTTCTCCCACACCCTCTCTTTCTCTCTCTTTCTCGGTACCTCTCACTCTCTCCCTCTTTCGATCTTTTTCTCTCTCTTCCTCTCTTTCCCTCTCTTTCTCTCTCCCTCACTCTTTCTCTCCCACTCTCTCTCTTTCTCTGCCTCTTTCGCTTTCTCGCTATCTCTCTCTCCCTCTTTCTCTCACTCTCGCTCTCTTGCTTCCTTTCTCTCTTTCTCTATCTCTCATTCTTTCCCTCCCATTCTCTCTCCCCTGCTTTCTCTCCCTCTCTCTTACTCGTTTTCTTTCTGTCTTTCTTTCTCTCTCTCTCTTTCTCTTCCTCTCTGTCTTTCTCTCTCTCACTCATTCTCTCTCTGTCTTTTTCTCTCTCACACTTTAGAAACATAGAAACATAGAAAATAGGTGCAGGAGTAGGCCATTCGGCCCTTCTAGCCTGCACCGCCATTCAATGAGTTCATGGCTGAACATTCAACTTCAGTACCCCATTCCTGCTTTCTCGCCATACCCCTTGATCCCCCTAGCAGTAAGGACCTCATCTAACTCCTTTTTGAATATATTTAGTGAATTGGCCTCAACAACTTTCTCTCTCTCTGTCTCTTTTTTTCTCTCTCCCTTTTTCTTGCTCTTTCTCTATCTCCCGCTCCCTCTTTTTCTCTCTTTTTCTCTTTCTTTCTCTCTCTTTCTCTCTTTATCGCTCACTCTCTCTTTCTCGCTCTCTATCTTTCTCTCTCTCCCTCTCCGTTCCTCTCTCTCTTTTTCTTTCTTTCACTTTCTCTCTCTTTCCTCTTTCTCTTTTTCTCTCTCTTTCTCCCTCTCACGCTTTCTCACTCTCCCTTTCACTCTCTCTCTCTTTCTCTCTCTCTTTCTGTTTCTCTATCTCTCTCTCCCTCTCAATCTCTCTCTCCCTCTCACTCTCTCTCTCTGGCTCTCTTTCACTCTCTCTCTCTTTCTCTCACTTTTTCTCTCTCATTCTCTTTTTTCTATCGAGCTCTATCTTTCTCTCTATCTCTCTCTCTTTCTCACTCTCTGTCTTTGTCACTCCCTGTCTTCCTCTCTCTCTCTTTCTCTCACTCTCTTTCTCTCTCTTTCTCTCTCTCGCTCTTTCTCTCTCTCTTTCTCTTTCTGTCCCTCTTTCTCTTTCTCTCTATCTTTCTATCTCTCGTTCTCTCACTCTCTTTCTCTCTCTCTTTCTCTTTCTCTCTCATTCATTCTCTCTCTCTTGCTCTCTCTCTTTTGCTTTCTCTTTCTCTCTCACTCTATTACTCTCTCTCTCTTTTTCTCTCTCTCTTTCTCACTCTCTTTCTCTTGCTCTTTGTCTCTCTATTTCTCTTCCTCTCTGTCTTTCTCTTTCTCACTCTCGATCTCACTTTCTGTCACTATTTCCCTCTCTCTCTCTGTCTTTCTCTCACTCTTTTCTCTTTCTCTGTACCTCTGACTCTCCCTCTTTCACTCTCTATCTTTCTTTCTTTCCCTCTCTTTCCCTTTTTATCTCTATCACTCTTTCTTGTTCTCTATCTCTCTCTCTTTCGCTCTCC
>NC_091985.1:176332365-176334865 GCF_044704955.1 Pristiophorus japonicus
CCTCTCGTTCTCCCTCTCTCCCTTTCTCTCTCTTTGTCTCTCTCTCTCTCACTCTTTCTCTCTCTTTCTCTTCCTCTCTGTCTTTCTCTTTCTCACCCTTTCTCGAGTTCAGTTTCTCTCTCTCTCTCCCTCTCTCTCTTGCTCTCTCATTCTCTCACTCTTTCTTTTTGTCGCTTGCTTTCTCTCTCTCTTTCTCTCTTTCTCTTTCTCTCTTTCTCGCTCGCTCCGTCTTTCTCTATCTTTCTCTCTCAATTCCCTTGCTCTCTCTTTCTCTCTCTCTTTCTCTCTTTCTCTCCCTCTCTCGTTCTCCCTCTCTTTCTCTCTCTTTCTCTCACTTTGTCTCTCTCTCTCGCTCTCTCACTCTTGCTCTGTCTCTCTCTCTCTTTCTCACTCTTTCTCAATCTCACTTTCTCTCACTTTCTCTCTCTCTATTTCCCTCTCTTGCTCTTTTTCTCTTTTTCTCTCTCGTTCTCTTTTCCTCTATCGCTCTCTTGCTCTCTCTTTCTCTCGCTCTCTCCCTCTTTCTCTATCTTTCTCTCTCTCTTTCTCTTTCTCTCTCTCTTTCACTCCCTCTCTCGTTCACCCTCTCGTTCTCCCTCTCTCTCTTTCTCTCTCTTTGTCTCTCTCTCTCTCTCTCATTATTTCTCTCTCCCTCTCTTCCTCTCTTTCTTTCTCTTTCTCACTCTTTCTCGAGTTCAGTTTCTCTCTCTCCCTCTCTCTCTCTTGCTCTCTCATTCTCTCATTCTTTCTCTTTGTCGCTTGCTTTCTCTCTCTCTCTCTCACTCTCTCTTACTCTCTGCCTCTCTGTTTATCTCTCTCTCTCTTTCTCTCTCTCTCTTACTCTCTCCCTCCCCTCTTTCTCTCTCTCTCTCTTTCTCTTTTTCTTTCTCTCTCTTTCGCCCTCTATCTTTCTCTCTCTCTTTCTCTCTCTCCCACTTTCTCTTGCTCTCCCTCCTTCTCCCTCTCTCTCTCTTTCACTCACTCCCATTCTCTCTGTCTGTCTGTCTCTCTCTTTTTCTCTCTCTTTTCTGCCTTTCTCTCTCTCTATCTCTCTCACCCTCTGTCTCTCGTGCTCTCTTTCTCTCTCTCTCTCTCTTTTTATCACTCGTTCTCTTTTTCTCTATCGCTCTCTTGCTCTCTCTTTCTCTCTTTATCTCTCTCTCTCTCTTCTTCATATTCCATCTTTCTCGCTCTCTCTGTCTTCCTCTCTCTTTTTCTCTCTCTCTTTCTCTCTCTCTCTCTCTTTCTCTTTCACTCTCTCCATCTCACGTTCTCCCTCTCTCTCTTTCTCTCTCTTTCTCTCAATTTGTCTCTCTCTCTCTCACTCTCTCTCTTGCTCTGTCTATCTCTCTTTCTCTTCCTTTCTGTCTTTCTTTATCTTTCTCTCTCACTTCCCTTGATCTCTCTTTCTCTCTCTCTTTCTCTTTCTCTCTTTCTCTCCATCTCACGTTCTCCCTCTCTCTCTTTCTCTCTCTTTCTCTCACTTTGTCTCTCTCTCTCTCACTCTCTCTCTTGCTCTGTCTCTCTCTCTTTCTCTTCCTCTCTGTCCTTCTCTTTCTCACTCTTTCTCGATCTCACTTTCTCTCTCTCTCTATTTCCCTCTCTCTTGCTCTTTCTCTCACTTTTCTCTCTCGTTCTCTTTTCCTCTATCGCTCTCTTGCTCTCTCTTTCTCTCTCTCTCACTTTCTCATACTCCATCTTTCTCTCTCTCTCTCTGTCTTCCTCTTTCTTTCTCTCTCTCTCTTTCGTTCTCACTCTCTCTCTCTCTTTCTCTCTTTATCTTTCTCTCTCTCTATCTCGCTCTCTCCCTCTTTATTTTTCGCTCTCACTTCCCTTGCTCTTTATTTCCCTCTCTCTCTCTTTCACTCCCTCTCTCATTCTCCCTCTCTCACTCTCTCTCTCTCTCACTCTTTCTCTCTCTCTTTCCCTTCCTCTCTGTCTTTTTCTTTCTCACTCTTTCTCGAGTTCAGTTTCTCTCTCTCTCTCTCTCTCTCGCTCTCTCATTCTCTCACTCTTTCTCTTTGTCGCTTGCTTTCTCTCTCTCTCTTTCTCTCTCACTCTTTTTCTCTCACTCTCTCTTACTCTCTGCCTCTCTGTTTATCTCTCTCTCTCTCTCTCTCTTACTCTCTCCCTTTCTCTCTCTCTCTCCCCCTCTTTCTCTCTCTCTTTCTCTTTTTCTTGCTCTCTCTTTCGCGCTCTATCTTTCTCTCTCTCTTTCTCCCTCTCCCACTTTCTCTTGCTCTCCCTCCTTCTCCCTCTCTCCCTCTCTCTCTCTTTCTCTCTCGTTCTCTCTTTCACATTCTCTCTGTCTGACTGTCTCTCTCATTTTCTCTCTCTTTTCTGTCTTTCTCTTTCTCTCTATCTCTCTCACCCTCTCACTCTCTGTCTCTTGCTCTCTCTTTCACTCTCTCTTACCCTTTCTCTCTCTCTTTCTCTCCCTCTCGTTGTCCCTCTCTTTCGCTCTTTGTCTCTCTATCTCTCACTGTCTCTCTCATTTGCT
>NC_091985.1:176337365-176342365 GCF_044704955.1 Pristiophorus japonicus
CTCTGCCTCTCTGTTTGTCTCTCTCCCTCTTTCTCTCTCTATCTCTCCCCCCTTTCTCACCCTCTCTTCCTCTTTTTCTTTCTCTCTCTCTTTTGCTCTCTAACTTTCTCTCTCTCTTTCTCTCTCTCCCACTTTCTCTTTCTCTCCCTCCTTCTCCCTCTCTCTCTCACTCTCTCTCTTTTTCTCTCTCTTTCTCTCTCTCTCATTCTCTCGCTCTTTCTCTCTCTCTCTATTTTTTTCTCTATTTTCTGCCTTTCTCTTTCTCTCTATCTCTCTCACCCTCTGTCTCTCGTGCTCTCTTTCTCTCTCTCTCTCTCTTTTTATCACTCGTTCTCTTTTTCTCTATCGCTCTCTTGCTCTCTCTTTCTCTCTTTATCTCTCTCTCTCTCTTCTTCATATTCCATCTTTCTCGCTCTCTGTCTTCCTCTCTCTTTTTCTCTCTCTTTTTCTCTCTCTCTCTCTCTTTCTCTCTCACTCTCTCCATCTCACGTTCTCCTTCTCTCTCTTTCTCTCTCTTTCTCTCAATTTGTCTCTCTCTCTCTCACTCTCTCTCTTGCTCTGCCTCTCTCGCTTTCTCTTCCTCTCTGTCTTTCTTTATCTTTCTCTCTCACTTCCCTTGATCTCTCTTTCTCTCTCTCTTTCTCTTTCTCTCTTTCTCTCCATCTCACGTTCTCCCTCTCTCTCTTTCTCTCTCTTTGTCTCTCTCTCTCTCACTCTCTCTCTCTCACTCTTTCTCTCTCTTTCTCTTCCTCTCTGTCTTTCTCTTTCTCACCCTTTCTCGAGTTCAGTTTCTCTCTCTCTCTCCCTCTCTCTCTTGCAGTCTCATTCTCTCACTCTTTCTTTTTGTCGCTTGCTTTCTCTCTCTCTCTTTCTCTCTTTCTCTTTCTCTCTATCTCGCTCGGTCCGTCTTTCTCTATCTTTCTCTCTCAATTCCCTTGCTCTCTCTTTCTCTCTCTCTCTCTCTCTTTCTCTCCCTCTCTCGTTCTCCCTCTCTTTCTCTCTCTTTCTCTCACTTTGTCTCTCTCTCTCTCTCGCTCTCTCTCTCTCTTGCTCTGTCTCTCTCTCTTTCTCACTCTTTCTCGATCTCACTTTCTCTCTCTTTCTCTCTCTCTATTTCCCTCTCTTGCTCTTTTTCTCTTTTTCTCTCTCGTTCTCTTTTCCTCTATCGCTCTCTCGCTCTCTCTTTCTCTCGCTCTCTCCCTCTTTCTCTATCTTTCTCTCTCTCTTTCTCTTTCTCTCTCTCTTTCACTCCCTCTCTCGTTCACCCTCTCGTTCTCCCTCTCTCTCGTTCTCTCTCTTTGTCTCTCTCTCTCTCGCTCTCTCTCTCTCACTATTTCTCTCTCTCTCTCTTCCTCTCTTTCTTTCTCTTTCTCACTCTTTCTCGAGTTCAGTTTCTCTCTCTCCCTCTCTCTCTCTTGCTCTCTCATTCTCTCACTCTTTCTCTTTGTCGCTTGCTTTCTCTCTCTCTCTCTCACTCTCTCTTACTCTCTGCCTCTCTGTTTATCTCTCTCTCTCTTTCTCTCTCTCTCTTACTCTCTCCCTCCCCTCTTTCTCTTTTTCGTTCTCTCTCTTTCACCCTCTATCTTTCTCTCTCTCTTTCCCTCTCTCCCACTTTCTCTTGCTCTCCCTCCTTCTCCCTCTCTCTCTCTTTCACTCGCTCCCATTCTCTCTGTCTGTCTGTCTCTCTCATTTTCTCTCTCTTTTCTGCCTTTCTCTCTCTCTATCTCTCTCACCCTCTGTCTCTCGTGCTCTCTTTCTCTCTCTCTCTCTCTTTTTATCACTCGTTCTCTTTTTCTCTATCGCTCTCTTGCTCTCTCTTTCTCTCTTTATCTCTCTCTCTCTCTTCTTCATATTGCATCTTTCTCGCTCTCTCTGTCTTCCTCTCTCTTTTTCTCTCTCTCTTTCTCTCTCTCTCTCTCTTTCTCTCTCACTCTCTCCATCTCACGTTCTCCCTCTCTCTCTTTCTCTCTCTTTCTCTCACTTTGTCTCTCTCTCTCTCACTCTCTCTCTTGCTCTGCCTCTCTCGCTTTCTCTTCCTCTCTGTCTTTCTTTATCTTTCTCTCTCACTTCCCTTGATCTCTCTTTCTCTCTCTCTTTCTCTTTCTCTCTTTCTCTCCATCTCACGCTCTCCCTCTCTCACTTTCTCTCTCTTTCTCTCACTTTGTCTCTCTCTCTCTCACTCTCTCTCTTGCTCTGTCTCTCTCTCTTTCTCTTCATCTCTGTCCTTCTCTTTCTCACTCTTTCTTGATCTCACTTTCTCTCTCTTTCTCTCTCTCTATTTCCCTCTCTCTTGCTCTTTCTCTCACTTTTCTCTCTCGTTCCCTTTTCCTCTATCGCTCTCTTGCTCTCTCTCTCACTTTCTCATACTCCATCTTTCTCTCTCTCTCTCTGTCTTCCTCTTTCTTTCTCTCTCTCTCTTTCTCTCTCACTCCCTCTCTCTCTTTCTCTCTCTTTCTCTTTCTCTCTCTCTATCTCGCTCTCTCCCTCTTTATTTTTCGTTCTCACTTCCCTTGCTCTTTATTTCCCTCTCTCTTTCTCGTTCTCTCTCTCTTTCACTCCCTCTCTCGTTCTCCCTCTCTCACGCTCTCTCTGTCTTTCTCTCTCTCTTTCTCTTCCTCTCTGTCTTTTTCTTTCTCACTCTTTCTCGAGTTCAGTTTCTCTCTCTCCCTCTCTCTCTCTTGCTCTCTCATTCTCTCACTCTTTCTCTTTGTCGCTTGCTTTCTCTCTCTCTCTCTCACTCTCTCTTACTCTCTGCCTCTCTGTTTATCTCTCTCTCTCTTTCTCTCTCTCTCTTACTCTCTCCCTCCCCTCTTTCTCTTTTTCGTTCTCTCTCTTTCGCCCTCTATCTTTCTCTCTCTCTTTCCCTCTCTCCCACTTTCTCTTGCTCTCTCTCCTTCTCCCTCTCTCTCTCTTTCACTCGCTCCCATTCTCTCTGTCTGTCTGTCTCTCTCATTTTCTCTCTCTTTTCTGCCTTTCTCTCTCTCTATCTCTCTCACCCTCTGTCTCTCGTGCTCTCTTTCTCTCTCTCTCTCTCTTTTTATCACTCGTTCTCTTTTTCTCTATCGCTCTCTTGCTCTCTCTTTCTCTCTTTATCTCTCTCTCTCTCTTCTTCATATTGCATCTTTCTCGCTCTCTCTGTCTTCCTCTCTCTTTTTCTCTCTCTCTTTCTCTCTCTCTCTCTCTTTCTCTCTCACTCTCTCCATCTCACGTTCTCCCTCTCTCTCTTTCTCTCTCTTTCTCTCAATTTGTCTCTCTCTCTCTCACTCTCTCTCTTGCTCTGCCTCTCTCGCTTTCTCTTCCTCTCTGTCTTTCTTTATCTTTCTCTCTCACTTCCCTTGATCTCTCTTTCTCTCTCTCTTTCTCTTTCTCTCTTTCTCTCCATCTCACGCTCTCCCTCTCTCACTTTCTCTCTCTTTCTCTCACTTTGTCTCTCTCTCTCTCACTCTCTCTCTTGCTCTGTCTCTCTCTCTTTCTCTTCATCTCTGTATCTCTTTCTCACTCTTTCTTGATCTCACTTTCTCTCTCTTTCTCTCTCTCTATTTCCCTCTCTCTTGCTCTTTCTCTCACTTTTCTCTCTCGTTCCCTTTTCCTCTATCGCTCTCTTGCTCTCTCTCTCTCACTTTCTCATACTCCATCTTTCTCTCTCTCTCTCTGTCTTCCTCTTTCTTTCTCTCTCTCTCTTTCTCTCTCACTCCCTCTCTCTCTTTCTCTCTCTTTCTCTTTCTCTCTCTCTATCTCGCTCTCTCCCTCTTTATTTTTCGCTCTCACTTCCCTTGCTCTTTATTTCCCTCTCTCTTTCTCGTTCTCTCTCTCTTTCACTCCCTCTCTCGTTCTCCCTCTCTCACGCTCTCTCTGTCTTTCTCTCTCTCTTTCTCTTCCTCTCTGTCTTTTTCTTTCTCACTCTTTCTCGAGTTCAGTTTCTGTCTCTCTCTCCCTCTCTCTCTTGCTCTCTCATTCTCTCACTCTTTCTCTTTGTCGCTTGCTTTCTCTCTCTCTCTTTCTCTCTCACTCTTTTTCTCTCACTCTCTCTTACTCTCTGCCTCTCTGTTTATCTCTCACTCTCTCTTTCTCTCTCTCTCTTACTCTCTCCCTTTCTCTCTCTCTCTCCCCCTCTTTCTCTCCCTCTTCCTCTTTTTCTTCCTCTCTCTTTCGCGCTCTATCTTTCTCTCCCTCTTTCTCCCTCTCTCACTTTCTCTTGCTCTCCCTCCTTCTCCATCTCTCTCCCTCTCTCTCTCTTTTTCTCTCGTTCTCTCTCTCACATTCTCTCTGTCTGACTGTCTCTCTCATTTTCTCTCTCTTTTCTGTCTTTCTCTTTCTCTCTATCTCTCTCACCCTCTCACTCTCTGTCTCTTGCTCTCTCTTTCACTCTCTCTTACCCTTTCTCTCTCTCTTAATCTCCCTCTCGTTGTCACTCTCTTTCTCTCTTTGTCTCTCTATCTCTCACTGTCTCTCTCTCTCGCTCTTTCTCTCTCTCTTTCTCTTCCTCTCTGTCTTTCTCTTTCTCACTCATTCTCAATCTCACTTTCTCTCTATTCCCCTCTCTCTCTTTCTCTCTCTCTTTTTCTCTCGCTTTCTCTTTATCTCTATCGCTCTCTTGCTCTCTCTTTCTCTCTCTCTCTCTGTTTCTCGTACTTCATCTTTCTCTCTCTCCGTCTTCCTCTCTCTTTTTCTCTCTTTCTGTCTCTCTCTCTCTCTCTCTTTCTCTCTCACTCTCTCTCTCTCTTTCTCTATTTCTCTTTCTCTCTATCTTTGTCTCTCCTTCTTTCTCTATGTTTCTCTCTCACTTCCCTTGCTCTCTCTTTCTCTCTCTCTTTCTCTCCCTCACTCGTTCTCCCTCTCTCTCTCTTTGTCTCTCTTTGTCACTCTTTCTCTCTCACGCTCTTTCTCTCTCTCTTTCTCTTCCTCTCTGTCTTTCTCTTTCTCACTCTTTCTCGATCTCACTTTCTCTCTCTTTCTCTCTCTCTCTATTTCCTTCTCTCTCTTTCTCTCTCTCTTTTTCT
>NC_091985.1:176347365-176374865 GCF_044704955.1 Pristiophorus japonicus
CTCGTTCTCTCTCTCTTTCACTCCCTCTCTCATTCTCCCTCTCGCACTCTCTCTCTCACTCTTTCTCTCTCTTTCTCTTCCTCAGTCTTTTTCCTTCTCAAGCTTTCTCGAGTTCAGTTTCTCTCTCTCTCTCCCTCTCTCTCTTGCTCTCTGATTCTCTCATTCTTTCTCTTTGTCGCTTGCTTTCTCTCTCTCTCTTTCTCTCTCACTCTCTCTTACTCTCTGCCTCTCTGTTTATCTCTCTCTCTCTTCTTCGTATTTCATCTTTCTCTCTCTCTCTGTCTTCCTCTCTCACTCTTCTCTTGCTCTGTCTCTCTCTCTTTGTCTTCCTCTGTCTTTCTTTATCTTTCTCTCTCACTTCCCTTGCTCTCTCTTTCTCTCTCTCTTTCTCTTTCTCTCTTTCTCTCCATCTCACGTTCTCCCTCTCTCTCTTTCTCTCTCTTTCTCTCACTTTGTCTCTATCTCTCTCACTCTCTCTCTTGCTCTGTCTCTCTCTCTTTCTCTTCCTCTCTGTCCTTCTCTTTCTCACTCTTTCTCGATCTCACTTTCTCTCTCTTTCTCTCTCTCTCTATTTCCCTCTCTCTTGCTCTTTCTCTCACTTTTCTCTCTCGTTCTCTTTTCCTCTATCGCTCTCTTGCTCTCTCTTTCTCTCTCTCTCACTTTCTCATACTCCATCTTTCTCTCTCTCTCTCTGTCTTCCTCTTTCTCTCTCTCTTTCTCTCTCTCTTTCTCTTTCTCTATCTCGCGCTCTCCCTCTTTATTTTTCGCTCTCACTTCCCTTGCTCTCTATTTCCCTCTCTCTTTCACTCCCTCTCTCGTTCTCCCTCTCTCACTCTCTATCTCACTCTTTCTCTCTCTCTTTCTCTTCCTCTCTGTCTTTTTCTTTCTCACTCTTTCTCGAGTTCAGTTTCTCTCTCTCTCTCCCTCTCTCTCTTGCTCTCTCATTCTCTCACTCTTTCTCTTTGTCACTTGCTTTCTCTCTCTCTCTTTCTCTCTCACTCTCTCTTACTCTCTCTATCTCTCTCACCCTCTTTCTCTCTCTCTTTCTCTTTTTCTTTCTCTCTCTTTCGCTTTCTCCCTCTCCCACTTTCTCTTGCTCTCCCTCCTTCTCCCTCTCTCCCTCTTTCTCTCACTTTCTCTCTCTCACACTCTCTCTCTGTCTGTCTCTCTCTTTTCTGTCTTTCTCTTTCTCTCTATCTCTCTCACCCTCTCACTCTCTGTCTCTTGCTCTCTCTTTCACTCTCTCTTACCCTTTCTCTCTCTCTTTCTCTCCCTCTCATTGTCCCTCTCTTTCTCTCTTTGTCTCTCTATCTCTCACTGTCTCTCTCTCGCTCTTTCTCTCTCTCTTTCTCTTCCTCTCTGTCTTTCTCTTTCTCACTCATTCTCGATCTCACTTTCTCTCTCTTTCTCTCTCTCTATTCCCCTCTCTCTCTTTCTCTCTCTCTTTTTCTCTCGCATTCTCTTTATCTCTATCGCTCTCTTGCTCTCTCTTTCTCTCTCTCTCTCTTTCTCGTACTTCATCTTTCTCTCTCTCTGTCTTCCTCTCTCTTTTTCTCTCTTTCTTTCTCTCTCTCTCTCTCTTTCTCTCTCACTCTTTCTCTTTCTCTCTATCTTGGTCTCTCCTTCTTTCTCTATCTTTCTCTCTCACTTCTCTTGCTCTCTCTCTTTCTCTCCCTCACTCATTCTCCCTCTCTCTCTTTGTCTCTCTTTGTCTCTCTCTCTCTCACGCTCCTTCTCTCTCTCTTTCTCTTCCTCTCTGTCTTTCTCTTTCTCACTCTCTCGATCTCACTTTCTCTCTCATTCTCTCTTTCTCTATTTCCTTCTCACTCTTTCTCTCTCTTTTTCTCTCGCATTCTCTTTATCTCTATCGCTCTCTTGCTCTCTCTTTCTCTCTTTATCTCTCTTTCTCAAACTCCATCTTCCTCTCTCTCTGTCTTTCTCTCTCTTTTCTCTCTCTCTTTCTCTCTCTCTCTCTTTCTCACTCTCTATCTCTCTTTCTCTCTTTCTCTTTCTTTCTATCTCGCTCTCTCCCTCTTTCTCTATCTTTCTCTCTCACGTCCTTTGCTCTCTCTTTCTCATCTCTGTCTTTCTCTCTCTCTTTCTCTCCATCTCTTGTTCTCCCTCTCTTTCTCTCCCTTTGTCTCTCTCTCTCACTCTCTCTCTCACTCTTTCTCTCTTTCTCTTCCTCTCTGTCTTTCTCTTTCTCACTCTTTCTCAATCTCATTTTCTCTCTCTTTCTCTCTCTCTATTTCCCTCTCTCTCTTTTTCTCTCACGTTCTCTTTTTCTGTATCGTTCTCTTGCTCTCTCTTTCTCTCTTTATCTCTCTCTCGTACTCCATCTTTCTCGATCTCTCTGTCTTCCTCATTTTCTCTCTCTCGCTTTCTCTCTTTCTTCTCTCTTTCTCTCTCACTCTCTCTCTCTTTCTCTCTTTTTCTTTCTATCTCGCTTTCTCCCTCTTTCTCTATCTTTCTCTCTCACTTCCCTTGCTCTCTCTTTCTCTCTCTCTTTGTCTCTCTCTCTCTCACTCTCTTTCTCTTGCTCTTTCTCTCTTTCTCTTCCTCTCTGTCTTTCTCTTTCTCACTCTTTCTCAATCATTTTCTCTCTATTTCACTCTCTCTCTCTTTCTATCTCTCTTTTTCTCTCACATTCTCTTTTTCTGTATCGCCCTCTTGCTCTCTCTTTCTTGTACTCCATCTTTCTCTCTCTCTCTGTCTTCCTCACTTTTTCTCTCTCGCATTCTCTCTCTCTTCTCTCTTTCTCTCTGACTCTCTCTCTGTTTCTCTCTTTTTCTTTCTATCTCGCTCTCTCCCTCTTTCTCGATCTTTCTGTTTCACTTCCCTTGCTTTCTCTTTCTCTCTCTCTTTGTCTTTCTCTCTCTCTTTCTCTCCCTCTCTCGTTTTCCCTCTCTTTCTCTCTCTTTGTGTCTCTCTCTCTTGCTCTTTCTCGCTCTCTTTCTCTTCATCTCTGTCTTTCTCTTTCTCTCTCTTTCTCGATCTCACTTTCTCTCTCTTTCTCTCTCTCTATTCCCCTCTCTCTCTTTCTCTCTCTCTTTTTTTCTCTCGCATTCTCTTTATCTCTATCGCTCGCTTGCTCTCTCTTTCTCTCTCTCTCTCTCTTTCTCGTACTTCATCTTTCTCTCTCTCTGTCTTCCTCTTTCTTTTTCTCTCTATCTTTCTCTCTCTCTCTCTTTCTATCTCACTCTCTCTCTCTCTTTCTCTCTTTCTCTTTCTCTCTATCTTGGTCTCTCCCTCTTTCTCTATCTTTCTCTCTCACTTCCCTTGCTCTCTCTTTCTCTCTCTCTTTCTCTCCCTCACTCGTTCTCCCTCTCTCTCTCTCTTTGTCTCTCTATCTCTCTCTCTCTCTCACGCTCCTTCTCTCTCTCTTTTTCTTCCTCTCTGTCTTTCTCTTTCTCACTTTTTCTCGATCTCACTTTCTCTCTCTTTCTCTCTCTCTCCTTCTCTCTCTTTCTCTCTCTCTTTTTCTCTCGCATTCTCTTTATCTCTATCGCTCTCTTGCTCTCTCATTCTCTCTTTATCTCTCTCTCTCTCTTTCTCAAACTCCATCTTTCTCTCTGTCTTTCTCTCTCTTTTTCTCTCTCTCTGTATCTCTGTCTCTCTTTCTCACTCTCTATCTCTCTTTCTCTCTTTCTCTTTCTTGCTATCTCGCTCATCCCTCTTTCTCTATCTTTCTCTCTCACGTCCCTTGCTCTCTCTTGCTCTCTCTCTTTGTCTTTCACTCTCTCTTTCTCTCCCTCTCTTGTTCTCCCTCTCTTTCTCTCTCTTTGTCTCTCTCTCTCACTCTCTCTCTCTCGCTCTTTCTCTCTTTCTCTTCCACTCTGTCTTTCTCTTTCTCACTCTTTCTCAATCTAATTTTCTCTCTCTTTCTCTCTCTCTCTATTTCCCTCTCTCTCTCTTTCTCTCTCTCTTTTTCTCTCACGTTCTCTTTGTCTGTATCGCTCTCTTGCTCTCTCTTTCTCTCTTTATCTCTCTCTCTCTCTTTCTCGTACTCCATCTTTCTCTCTCTCTGTCTTCCTCACTTTTTCTCTCTCACTTTCTCTCTCTCTACTCTCTTTCTCTCTCACTCTCTCTTTCTCACTTTTTCTTTCTATTTCGCTCTCTCCCTCTTTCTCTATCTTTCTCTCTCACTTCCCTTGCTCTCTCTTTCTCTCTCTCTTTCTCCCTCACTCGTTCTCCCTCTCTCTCTGTCTCTCTTTGTCTCTCTCTCTCTCACGCTCTTTCTCTCTCTCTTTCTCTTCCTCTCTGTCTTTCTCTTTCTCAGTCTTTCTCGATCTCACTTTCTCTCTCTTTCTCTCTCTCTATTTCCTTCTCTCTCTTTCTCTCTCTCTTTTTCTCTCGCATTCTCTTTATCTCTATCGCTCTCTTGCTCTCTCTTTTTCTCTTTATCTCTCTCTCTCTTTCTCAAACTCCATCTTTCTCTCTCTCTGTCTTTCTCTCTTTTTCTCTCTCTCTTTCTCTCTCGCACTCTCTTTCTCACTCTCTATCTCTCTTTCTCTCTTTCTCTTTCTTTCTATCTCGCTCTCTCCCTCTTTCTCTATCTTTCTCTCTCTCTTTGTCTTTCTCTCTCTCTTTCTCTCCCTCTCTTGTTCTCCCTCTCTTTCTCTCTCTTTGTCTCTCTCTCTCTCACTCTCTCTCTCTTGCTCTTTCTCTCTCTCTTTCTCTTCATCTCTGTCTTTCTCTCTCTCTCTCTTTCTCGATCTTATTTTCTTTCTCTTTTTCTCTCTCTCTATTTCCCTCTCTCTCTCTCTTTTTCGCTCTCTTTTTCTCTCGCGTTCTCTTCTCGAGAATCGCTCTCTTGCTACTCTTTCTCTCTTTATCTCTCTCTCTCTCTTTCTCGTACGGCATCTTTCTCTCTCTCTTCCTTCCTCACTTTTTCTCTCTCGCTTTCTCTCTCTCTTCTCTTTCTCTCTCACTCTCTCTCTCTCTCTTTCTCTTTCTCTCTATCTCAGTCTCTCCCTCTTTCTCGATCTTTCTCTCTCACTTCCCTTGCTCTCTCTTTATCTCTCTCTTTGTCTTTCTCTCTCTCTTTCTCTCCCTCTCTTGTTCTCCCTCTCTTTCTCTCTCTTTGTCTCTCTCTCTCACTCTCTCTCTCTCTTGCTCTTTCTCTCTCTCTTTCTCTTCATCTCTGTCTTTCTCTCTCTCTCTCTTTCTCGATCTCATTTTCTTTCTCTTTCTCTCTCTCTATTTCCCTCTCTCTCTCTCTTTTTCGCTCTCTTTTTCTCTCGCGTTCTCTTCTCCAGAATCGCTCTCTTGCTACTCTTTCTCTCTTTATCTCTCTCTCTCTCTTTCTCGTACGGCATCTTTCTCTCTCTCTCTGCCTTCCTCACTTTTTCTCTCTCGCTTTCTCTCTCTCTTCTCTTTCTCTCTCACTCTCTCTCTCTCTCTTTCTCTTTCTCTCTATCTCGGTCTCTCCCTCTTTCTCTATCTTTCTCTCTCACTTCCCTTGCTCTCTCTTTCTCTCTCTCTTTCTCTCCCTCACTCGTTCTTCCACTCCCTCTTTTTCTCTCTTTGTCTCTCTCTCTCTCACTCTCTCTCTCGCTCTTTCTCTCTCTCTTTCTCTTCCTCTCTGTCTTTCTCTTTCACACTCTTTCTCGATCTCACTTTCTCTCTCTTTCTCTCTCTCTATTTCCCTCTCTCTCTTTTTCTCTCTCTATTTCCCTCTCTCTCTTTCTCTCTCTCTTTTTGTCTCGCATTCTCTTTATCTCCATCGCTCGCTTGCTCTCTCTTTCTCTCTCTCTCTCTTTCTTGTACTTCATCTTTCTCTCTCTCTGTCTTCGTCTCTCTTTTTCTCTCTTTCTTCCTCTCTTTCTCTCTCTCTCTCTTTCTCTCTTTCTTTTTCTCTCTATCTTGGTCTCTCCCTCTTTCTCTATCTTTCTCTCTCCCTTCCCTTGGTCTCTCTTTCTCTCTCTCTTTCTCTCCCTCACTCGTTCTCCCTCTCTCTCTCTTTGTCTCTCTCTCTCTCACGCTCGTTCTCTCTCTCTTTCTCTTCCTCTCTGTCTTTCTCTTTCTCAGTCTTTCTCGATCTCACTTTCTCTCTCTTTCTCTCTCTCTATTTCCTTCTCTCTTTCTCTCTCTCTTTTTCTCTCGCATTCTCTTTATCTCTATCGCTCTCTTGCTCTCTCTTTTTCTCTTTATCTCTCTCTCTCTTTCTCAAACTCCATCTTTCTCTCTCTCTGTCTTTCTCTCTTTCTCTCTCTCTCTTTCTCACTCTCTATCTCTCTTTCTCTCTTTCTCTTTCTTTCTATCTCGCTCTCTCCCTCTTTCTCTATCTTTCTCTCTCACGTTCCTTGCTCTCTCTTTCTCTCTCTCTTTGTCTTTCTCTCTCTCTTTCTCTCCCTCTCTTGTTCTCCCTCTCTTTCTCTCTCTTTGTGTCTCTCTCTCTCACTCTCGCTCTCTCTTGCTCTTTCTCTCTCTCTTTCTCTTCATCTCTGTCTTTCTCTTTCTCTCTCTTTCTCGATCTCATTTTCTCTCTCTTTCTCTCTCTCTATTCCCCTCTCTCTCTTTCTCTCTCTCTTTTTTTCTCTCGCATTCTCTTTATCTCTATCGCTCGCTTGCTCTCTCTTTCTCTCTCTCTCTCTCTTTCTCGTACTTCATCTTTCTCTGTCTCTGGCTTCCTCTCTCTTTTTCTCTCTATCTTTCTCTCTCTCTCTCTCTTTCTATCTCACTCTCTCTCTCTCTTTCTCTCTTTCTCTTTCTCTCTATCTTGGTCTCTCCCTCTTTCTCTATCTTTCTCTCTCACTTCCCTTGCTCTCTCTTTCTCTCTCTCTTTCTCTCCCTCACTCGTTCTCCCTCTCTCTCTCTCTTTGTCTCTCTCTCTATCTCTCTCTCTCTCTCTCACGCTCCTTTTCTCTCTCTTTCTCTTCCTCTCTGTCTTTCTCTTTCTCACTCTTTCTCGATCTCACTTTCTCTCTCTTTCTCTCTCTCTATTCCCCTCTCTCTCTTTCTCTCTCTCTTTTTCTCTCGCATTCTCTTTCTCTCTATCGCTCGCTTACTCTCTCTTTCTCTCTCTCTCTCTTTCTCGTGCTTCATCTTTCTCTCTCTCTGTCTTCCTCTCTCTTTTTCTCTCTTTCTTTCTCTCTCTCTCTCTCTTTCTCTCTCACTCTCTCTCTCTCTTTCTCTCTTTCTCTTTCTCTCTATCTTGGTCTCTCCCTCTTTCTCTATCTTTCGCTGTCACTTCCCTTGCTCTCTCTTTCTCACTCTTTCTCGATCTCACTTTCTCTCTCATTCTCTCTCTCTCTATTTCCTTCTCTCTCTTTCCCTCTCGCATTCTCTATCTCTATCGCTCTCTTGCTCTCTCTTTCTCTCTTTATCTCTCTCTCTCTCTTTCTCAAACTCCATCTTTCTCTCTCTCTGTCTTTCTCTCTTTTTCTCTCTCTCTTTCTCTCTCTCTCTCTTTCTCATGCTCTATCTCTCTTTCTCTCTTTCTCTTTCTTTCTATCTCGCTCTCTCCCTCTTTCTCTATCTTTCTCTCTCACTTCCCTTGCTCTCTTTTTCTCTCTCTCTTTGTCTTTCTGTCTCTCTTTCTCTCCCTCTCTCGTTCTCCCTCTCTTTCTCTCTCTGTCGCTCTCTTTCTCACTCTCTCTCTCTCTTGCTCTTCATCTCTGTCTTTCTCTTTCTCACTCTTTCACGATCTCATTTTCTTTCTCTTTCTCTCTCTCTCTCTTTTTCTCTCTCTTTTCTGCCTTTCTCTTTCTCTCTATCTCTCGCATCCTCTGTCTCTCGTGCTCTCTTTTTCTCTCTCTCTTTCTCACTCTCTTTTTATCATTCGTTCTCTTTTTCTCGATCGCTCTCTTGCTCTCTCTTTCTCTCTTTATCTCTCTCTCTCTTCTTCGTATTCCATCTTTCTCTCTCTCTCTGACTTCCTCTCTCTTTTTCTCTCTTTCTTTCTCTCTCTCTTTCTCTCTCACTCTCTCCATCTCACGTCTCCCTCTCTCTCTTTCTCTCTCTTTCTCTCACTTTGTCTCTCTCTCTCTCACTCTCTTGCTCTGTCTCTCTCTATTTCTCTTCCTCTCTGTCTTTCTTTATCTTTCTCTCTCACTTCGCTTGCTCTCTATTTCTCTCTCTCTTTCTCTTTCTCTCTTTCTCTCCATCTCACGTTCTCCCTCTCTCTCTCTTTCTCTCACTTTGTCTCTCTCGCTCTCACTCTCTCTTGCTCTGTCTCTCTGTCTTTCTCTTTCTCACTCATTCTCAATCTCACTTTCTCTCTCATTCTCTCTCTCTATTCCCCTCTCTCTCTTTCTCTCTCTCTTTTTCTCTCGCATTCTCTTTATCTCTATCGCTCTCTTGCTCTCTCTTTCTCTCTCTCTCTCTCTCTTTCTCGTACTTCATCTTTCTCTCTCTCTGTCTTCCTCTCTCTTTTTCTCTCTTTCTTTCTCTCTCTCTCTCTCTCACTCTCTCTCTTTCTCTCTTTCTCTTTCTCTCTATCTTGGTCTCTCCCTCTTTCTCTATCTTTCTCTCTCACTTCCCTTGCTCTCTCTTTCTCTCCCTCACTTGTTCTCCCTCTCTCTCTCTCTTTGTCTCTCTTTGTCTCTCTCTCTCTCACGCTCCTTCTCTCTCTCTTTCTCTTCCTCTCTGTCTTTCTCTTTCTCACTCTTTCTCGATCTCACTTTCTCTCTCATTCTCTCTCTCTATTTCCTTCTCTCTTTCTCTCTCTCTTTTTCTCTCGCATTCTCTTTATCTCTATCGCTCTCTTGCTCTCTCTTTTTCTCTTTATCTCTCTCTCTCTTTCTCAAACTCCATCTTTCTCTCTCTCTGTCTTTCTCTCTTTTTCTCTCTCTCTTTCTCTCTCGCTCTCTCTTTCTCACTCTCTATCTCTCTTTCTCTCTCTCTTTTTCTCTCGCATTCTCTTTCTCTCTATCGCTCGCTTGCTCGCTCTTTCTCTCTCTCTCTCTCTTGCTCGTACTTCATCTTTCTCTCTCTCTGTCTTCCTCTCTCTTTTTCCTTCTTTCTTTCTCTCTCTCTCTTTCTCTCTCACTCTCTCTCTCTCTCTCTCTTTCTCTCTTTCTCTTTCGCTCTATCTTGGTCTCTCCCTCTTTCTCTATCTTTCTCTGTCACTTCCCTTGCTCTCTCTTTCTCACTCTTTCTCGATCTCACTTTCTCTCTCATTCTCTCTCTCTCTATTTCCTTCTCTCTCTTTCTCTCTCTCTTTTTCTCTCGCATTCTCTTTATCTCTATCGCTCTCTTGCTCTCTCTTTATCTCTCTCTCTCTCTTTCTCAAACTCCATCTTTCTCTCTCTCTGTCTTTCTCTCTTTCTCTCTCTCTCTTTCTCACTCTCTATCTCTCTTTCTCTCTTTCTCTTTCTTTCTATCTCGCTCTCTCCCTCTTTCTCTATCTTTCTCTCTCACGTCCTTTGCTCTCTCTTTCTCATCTCTGTCTTTCTCTCTCTCTTTCTCTCCCTCTCTTGTTTTCCCTCTCTTTCTCTCTCTTTGTCTCTCTCTCTCTCACTCTTTCTCTCTTTCTCTTCCTCTCTGTCTTTCTCTTTCTCACTCTTTCTCAATCTCATTTTCTCTCTCTTTCTCTCTCTCTCTATTTCCACTCTCTCTCTCTTTCTCTCTCTCTTTTTCTCTCACGTTCTCTTTTTCTGTATCGTTCTCTTGCTCTCTCTTTCTCATACTCCATCTTTCTCGATCTCTGTCTTCCTCACTTTTTCTCTCTCGCTTTCTCTCTCTCTTCTCTCTTTCTCTCTCACTCTCTCTCTCTCTTTCTCTCTATCTCGCTCTCTCCCTCTTTCTCTATCTTTCTCTCTCACTTCCCTTGCTCTATCTTTCTCTCTCTCTTTCTCTCCCTCTCTCGTTCTCCCTCTCTTTCTCTCTCTTTGTCGCTCTCTCTCTCACTCTCTCTCTCTTGCTCTTTCTCTCTCTCTTTCTCTTCATCTCTGTCTTTCTCTTTCTCACTCTTTCACGATCTCATTTTCTTTCTCTTTCTCTCTCTCTCTCTTTTTCTCTCTCTTTTCTGCCTTTCTCTTTCTCTCTATCTCTCTCACCCTCTGTCTCTCGTGCTCTCTTTTTCTCTCTCTCTCTTTCTCTCTCTCTTTTTATCACTCGTTCTCTTTTTCTCTATCGCTCTCTTGCCATCTCTTTCTCTCTTTATCTCTCTCTCTCTCTTCTTGGTATTCCATCTTTCTCTCTCTCTCTGTCTTCCTCTCTCTTTTTCTCTCTCTCTTTCTCTCTCTCTCTCCCTTTCTCTCTCACTCTCGCCATCTCACGTTCTCCCTCTATCTCTTTCTCTCTCTTTCTCTCACTTTGTCTCTCTCACTCTTCTCTTGCTCTGTCTCTCTCTCTTTGTCTTCCTCTGTCTTTCTTTATCTTTCTCTCTCACTTCCCTTGCTCTCTCTTTCTCTCTCTCTTTCTCTTTCTCTCTTTCTCTCCATCTCACGTTCTCCCTCTCTCTCTTTCTCTCACTTTGTCTCTCTCTCACTCTCTCTCTTGCTCTGTCTCTCTCTCTTTCTCTTCCTCTCTGTCCTTCTCTTTCTCACTCTTTCTCGATCTCACTTTCTCTCTCTTTCTCTCTCTCTCTATTTCCCTCTCTCTTGCTCTTTCTCTCACTTTTCTCTCTCGTTCTCTTTTCCTCTATCGCTTTCTTGCTCTCTCTTTCTCTCTCTCTCACTTTCTCATACTCCATCTTTCTCTCTCTCTCTCTGTCTTCCTCTTTCTTTTTCTCTCTCTCTTTCTTTCTCACTTTCTCTCTCTTTCTCTCTTTCTCTTTCTCTCTATCTCGCGCTCTCCCTCTTTATTTTTCGCTCTCACTTCCTTTGCTCTCTATTTCCCTCTCTCTTTCTAGTTCTCTCTCTCTTTCACTCCCTCTCTCGTTCCCCCTCTCTCACTCACTCTTTCTCTCTCTCTTTCTCTTCCTCTCTGTCTTTTTCTTTCTCACTCTTTCTCGAGTTCAGTTTCTCTCTCTCTCCCTCTCTCTCTTACTCTCTCATTCTCTCACTCTTTCTCTTTGTCACTTGCTTTCTCTCTCTCTCTTTCTCTCTCACTCTCTCTTACTCTCTGCCTCTCTGTTTATCTCTCTCTCTCTTTCTCTCTTTCTCTTACTCTCTCCCTTTCTCTCTCTCTCACTCTCCCCCTCTTTCTCTCTCTCTTTCTCTTTTTCTTTTTCTCTCTTTCGCTCTCTATCTTTCTCTCTCTCTTTCTCCCTCTCCCACTTTCTCTTGCTCTCCCTCCTTCTCCCTCTCTTTCTCTCACTTTCTCTCTCTCACACTCTCTCTCTGTCTGCCTCTCTCTTTTTCTCTCTCTTTTCTGTCTTTCTCTTTCTCTCTATCTCTCTCACGCTCTCACTCTCTGTCTCTTGCTCTCTCTTTCACTCTCTCTTACCCTTTCTCTCTCTCTTTCTCTCCCTCTCGTTGTCCCTCTCTTTCTCTCTTTGTCTCTCTATCTCTCACTGTCTCTCTCTCGCTCTTTCTCTCTCTCTCTTTCTCTTCCTCTCATTCTTTCTCTTACTCACTCATTCTCGATCTCACTTTCTGTCTCTTTCTCTCTCTCTATTCCCCTCTCTCTCTTTCTCTCTCTCTTTTTCTCTCGCATTCTCTTTATCTCTATCGCTCTCTTTCTCTCTCTCTCTCTCTTTCTCATACATCATCTTTCTCTCTCTCTGTCTTCCTCTCTCTTTTTCTCTCTTTCTTTCTCTCTCTCTCTCTCTCTCTCTCACTCTCTCTCTCTCTCTCTCTCTATCTTGGTCTCTCCTTCTTTCTCTATCTTTCCCTCTCACTTCTCTTGCTCTCTCTTTCTCTCTCTCTTTCTCTCCCTCACTCATTCTCCCTCTCTCTCTTTGGCTCTCTTTGTCTCTCTCTCTCTCACGCTCCTTCTCTCTCTCTTTCTCTTCCTCTCTGTCTTTCTCTTTCTCACTCTTTCTCGATCTCACTTTCTCTCTCATTCTCTCTCTCTCTATTTCCTTCTCACTCTTTCTCTCTCTTTTTCTCTCGCATTCTCTTTATCTCTATCGCTCTCTTGCTCTCCCTTTCTCTCTTTATCTCTCTCTCTTTCTCAAACTCCATCTTTCTCTCTCTCTGTCTTTCTCTCTCTTTTCTCTCTCTCTTTCGCTCTCTCTGTCTTTCTCACTCTCTATCTCTCTTTCTCTCTTTCTCTTTCTTTCTATCTCGCTCTCTCCCTCTTTCTCTATCTTTCTCTCTCACGTCCCTTGCTCTCTCTTTCTCTCTCTCTGTCTTTCTCTCTCTCTTTCTCTCCCTCTCTTGTTCTCCCTCTCTTTCTCTCTCTTTGTCTCTCTCTCTCTCTCACTCTCTCTCTCACTCTTTCTCTCTTTCTCTTCCTCTGTCTTTCTCTTTCTCACTCTTTCTCAATCTCATTTTCTCTCTCTTTCTCTCTCTCTATTTCCCTCTCTCTCTCTCTTTCTCTCTTTTTCTCTCGCGTTCTCTTTTTCTGTATCGTTCCCTTGCTCTCTCTTTCTTTCTTTATCTCTCTCACTCTCTTTCTCATACTACATCTTTCTCGATCTCTCTGTCTTCCTCATTTTTTCTCTTTCGCTTTCTCTCTCTCTTCTCTCTTTCTCTCTCACTCTCTCTCTCTCTTTCTCTCTTTTTCTTTCTATCTCGCTTTCTCCCTCTTTAGCTATCTTTCTCTCTCACTTCCCTTGCTCTCTCTTTCTCTTTCTCTTTGTCTTTCTCTCTCTCTTTCTCTCCCTCTCTTGTTCTCCCTCTCTTTCTCTCTCTTTGTCTCTCTCTCTCTCACTCTTTCTCTCACTCTTTCTCTCTTTCTCTTCCTCTCTGTCTTTCTCTTTTTCACTCTTTCTCAATCTCATTTTCTCTCTCTTTCTCTCTCTCTCTATTTCCCTCTCTTTCTCTTTCTCTCTCTCTTTTTCTCTCGCGTTCTCTTTTTCTGTATCGTTCTCTTGCTCTCTCTTTCTCTCTTTACCTCTCTCTCTCTCTTTCTCGTACTCCATCTTTCTCGATCTCTCTGTCTTCCTCATTTTTTCTCTCTCGCTTTCTCTCTCTCTTCTCTTTTTCTCTCTCACTCTCTCTCTCTTACTCTCTTTTTCTTTCTATCTCGCTTTCTCCCTCTTTCTCTATCTTTCTCTCTCACTTCCCTTGCTCCCTCTTTCTCTCTCTCTTTGTCTTTCTCTCACTCTTTCTCTCTCTCTCTCGTTCTCCCTCTCTCAGTCTCTCACTCTTGCTCTTTCTCTCTCTCTTTCTCTTCATCTCTGTCTTTCTCTTTCTCACTCTATCTCGATCTCATTTTCTTTCACTTTCTCTCTCTTTTTCTCTCTCTTTTCTGCCTTTCTCTTTCTATCTATCTCTCTCACCCTCTGTCTCTCGTGCTCTCTTTTTCTCTCTCTCTCTTTCTCTCTCTCTTTTTATCACTCGTTCTCTTTTTCTCTATCGCTCTCTTGCTCTCTCTTTCTCTCTTTATCTCTCTCTATCTCTGTCTTCCTCTCTTTTTCTCTCTCTCTTTCTCTCTCTCTCTTCCTCTCTCTTTTTCTCTCTCTCTTTCTCTCTCTCTCTCTCTTTCTCTCTCACTCTCTCCATCTCATGTTCTCCCTCTCTCTCTTTCTCTCTCTTTCTCTCACTTTGTCTCTCTCTCTCTCACTCTCTCTCTTGCTCTGTCTCTCTCTCTTTCGCTTCCTCTCTGTCTTTCTTTATCTTTCTCTCTCACTTCCCTTGCTGTCTCTTTCTCTCTCTCTTTCTCTTTCTCTCTTTCTCTCCATCTCACGTTTTCCCTCTCTCTCTTTCTCTCTCTTTCTCTCACTTTGTGTCTCTCTCTCTCACTCTCTCTCTCTTGCTCTGTCCCTCTCTCTCTCTTCCTCTCTGTCCTTCTCTTTCTCGATCTCACTTTCTCTCTCTTTCTCTCTCTCTCTATTTCCCTCTCTCTCTCTCTTTTTCTCTCTCTTTTCTCTCACGTTCTCTTCTCCGAATCGCTCTCTTGCTACTCTTTTTATCTCTCTCTCTCTCTTTCTTGTACTCCATCTTTATCTCTCTCTCTCTGTCTTCCTCACTTTTTCTCTCTCGTTTTCTCTCTCTCTTCTCTTTCTCTCTCACTCTCTCTCTCTCTCTTTCTCTATCTTTCTCTCTCACTTCCCTTGCTCTCTCTTTCTCTCTCTCTTTCTCTCCCTCACTCGTTCTCCCACTCCCTCTTTCTCTCTCTTTGTCTCTCTTTGTCTCTCTCTCTCTCACTCTCTCTCTCTCGCTCTTTCTCTCTCTCATTCTCTTCCTCTCTATCTTTCTCTTTCTCACTCTTTCTTGATCTCACTTTCTCTCTTTCTCTCTATTCCCCTCTCTCTCATTCTCTCTCTCTTTTTCTCTCGCATTCTCTTTATCTCTATCGCTCGCTTGCTCTCTCTTTCTCTCTCTCTCTCTCTCTCTCTCTTTCTTGTACTTCATCTTTCTCTCTCTCTGTCTTCCTCTCTCTTTTTCTCGCTTTCTTTCTCTCCCTCTCTCTCTCTTTCTCTCTCACTCTCTCTCGCTCTTTCTCTCTATCTTGGTCTCCCCCTCTTTCTCTATCTTTCTCTCTCACTTCCCTTGCTCTCTCGTTCTCTCTCTCTTTCTCTCCCTCACTCATTCTCCCTCTCTCTCTCTCTTTGTCTCTCTTTGTCTCTCTCTCTCTCACGCTCCTTCTCTCTCTCTTTCTCTTCCTCTCTGTCTTGCTCTTTCTCATTCTTTCTCGATCTCACTTTCTCTCTCTTTCTCTCTCTCTCTATTTCCTTCTCTCTCTTTCTCTCTTTTTTTCTCTGGCATTCTCTTTATCTCTATCGCTCTCTTGCTCTCTCTTTCTCTCTTTATCTCTCTCTCTCTCTTTCTCAAACTCCATCTTTCTTTCTCTCTGTCTTTCTCTCTCTTTTTCTCTCTCTTTCTCTCTGTCTCTCTTTCTCACTCTCTATCTCTCTTTCTCTCTTTCTCTTCCTTTCTATCTCACTCTCTCCCTCTTTCTCTATCTATCTCTCTCACGTCCCTTGCTCTCTCTTTCTCTCTTTCTTTGTCTTTCTCTCTCTCTTTCTCTCCCTCTCTTGTTCTCCCTCTCTTTCTATCTCTTTGTCTCTCTCTCACTCTTTCTCTCGCTCTTTCTCTCTTTCTCTTCCTCTCTGTCTTTCTCTTTCTCACTCTTTCTCAATCTCATTTTCTCTCTCTTTCACTCTCTCTATTTCCCTCTCTCTCTCTTTCTCTCTCTCTTTTTCTCTCACGTTCTCTTTTTCTGTATCGCTCTCTTGCTCTCTCTTTCTCGTACTCAATCTTTCTCTCTCTCTCTGTCTTCCTCACATTTTCTCTCTCGCTTTCTCTCTCTCTTCTCTCTTTCTCTCACTCTCTCTCTCTTTCTCTCTTTTTCTTTCTATCTCGCTCTCTCCCTCTTTCTCTATCCTTCTCTCTCACTTCCCTTGCTCTCTCTTTCTCTTTCTGTCTTTGTCTTTCTCTCTCTCTTTCTCTCCCTCTCTCGTTCTCCCTCTCTTTCTCTCTCTTTGTGTCTCTCTCTCTCACTCTCTCTCTCTCTTGCTCTTTCTCTCTCTCTTTCTCTTCATCTCTGTCTTTCTCTTTCTCTCTCTTTCTCGATCTCATTTTCTTTCTCTTTCTCTCTCTCTCTATTTCCCTCTCTCTCTCTCTTTTTCTCTCACGTTCTCTTCTCCGAATCGCTCTCTTGCTACTCTTTCTCTCTTTATCTCTCTCTCTCTTTCTCGTACGCCATCTTTATCTCTCTCTCTCGTTCTCCCACTCCCTCTTTCTCTCTCTTTGTCTCTCTTTGTCTCTCTTTCTCTCTCTCTTTCTCTTCCTCTCTGTCTTTCTCTTTATCACTCTTTCTCGATCTCACTTTCTCTCTCTTTCTCTCTCTCTATTCCCCTCTCTCTCTTTCTCTCTCTCTTTTTCTCTCGCATTCTCTTTATCTCTATGGCTCGCTTGCTCTCTCTTTCTCTCTCTCTCTCTCTCTCGTACTTCATCTTTCTCTTTGTCTTCCTCTCTCTTTTTCTCTCTTTCTTTCTCTCTCTCTCTTTCTCTCTCTTTCTCTCTCTCTCTTTCTCTCTTTTTCTTTCTATCTCGCTCTCTCCCTCTTTCTCTATCTTTTTCTCTCACTTCCCTTGCTCTCTTTTTCTCTCTCTCTTTGTCTTTCTGTCTCTCTTTCTCTCCCTCTCTCGTTCTCCCTCTCTTTCTCTCTCTGTCGCTCTCTCTCTCACTCTCTCTCTCTCTTGCTCTTCATCTCTGTCTTTCTCTTTCTCACTTTTTCACGATCTCATTTTCTTTCTCTTTCTCTCTCTCTCTCTTTTTCTCTCTCTTTTCTGCCTTTCTCTTTCTCTCTATCTCTCTCACCCTCTGTCTCTCCTGCTGTCTTTTTCTCTCTCTCTCTTTCTCTCTCTCTTTTTATCACTCGTTCTCTTTTTCTCTATCGCTCTCTTGCTCTCTCTTTCTCTCTTTATCTCTCTCTCTCTTCTTCGTATTCCATCTTTGTCTCTCTCTGTCTTCCTCTCTCTTTTTCTCTCTCTCTTTCTCTCTCTCTCTCTCACTCTCTCCATCTCACGTTCTCCCTCTCTTTCTCTCTCTTTCTCTCACTTTGTCTCTCTCTCTCTCACTCTCTCTCTTGCTCTGTCTCTCTCTCTTTCTCTTCCTCTCTGTCCTTCTCTTTCTCACTCTTTCTCGATCTCACTTTCTCTCTCTTTCTCTCTCTCTATTTCCCTCTCTTGCTCTTTCTCTCACTTTTCTCTCTCGTTCTCTTTTCCTCTATCGCTCTCTTGCTCTCTCTCTCACTTTCTCATACTCCATCTTTCTCTCTCTCTCTCTCTGTCTTCCTCTTTCTTTTTCTCTCTCTCTTTCTCTCTCACTCTCTCTCTCTCTTTCTCTCTTTCTCTTTCTCTCTATCTCGCTCTCTCCCTCTTTATTTTTCGCTCTCACTTCCCTTGCTCTCTATTTCCCTCTCTCTTTCTCGTTCTCTCTCTCTTTCACTCCCTCTCTCGTTCTCCCTCTCTCACTCTCTCTCTCACTCTTTCTCTCTCTCTTTCTCTTCCTCTCTCTTTTTCTTTCTCACTCTTTCTCGAGTTCAGTTTCTCTCTCTCTCTCCCTCTCTCTCTTGCTCTCTCATTCTCTCACTCTTTCTCTTTGTCGCTTGCTTTCTCTCTCTCTCTTTCTCTCTCACTCTCTCTTACTCTCTGCCTCTCTGTTTATCTCTCTCTCTCTCTTTCTCTCTCTCTCTTACTCTCTCCCTTTCTCTCTCTCTCTCTCCCCCTCTTTCTCTCTTTCTCTTTTTCCTTCTCTCTCTTTCGCTTTCTATCTTTCTCTCTCTCTTTCTCCGTCTCCCACCTTCTCTTGCTCTCCCTCCTTCTCCCTCTCTCTCCCTCTCTCTTTCTCTCTCTTTCTCTCTCTCACATTCTCTCTCTCTGTCTGACTGTCTCTCTCTTTTTCTCTCTTTTTTCTGTCTTTCTCTTTCTCTCTATCTCTCTCTATCTTGGTCTCTCCCTCTTTCTCTATCATTCTCTCTCACTTCCCTTGCTCTCTCTTTCTCTCTCTCTTTCTCTCCCTCACTCGTTCTCCCTCTCTCCCTCTCTTTGTCTCTCTCTCTCTCTCACGCTCCTTCTCTCTCTCTTTCTCTTCCTCTCTGTCTTTCTCTTTCTCACTCTTTCTCGATCTCACTTTCTCTCTCTCTCTCTATTTCCTTCTCTCTCTTTCTCTCTCTCTTTTTCTCTCGCGTTCTCTTTATCTCTATTGCTCTCTTGCTCTCTCTTTCTCTCTTTATCTCTCTCTCTCTTTCTCAAACTCCATCTTTCTCTCTCTCTGTCTTTCTCTCTCTTTTTCTCTCTCTCTTTCTCTGTCTCTCTTTCTCACGCTCTATCTCTCTTTGTCTCTTTCTCTTTCTTTCTATCTCGCTCTCTCCCTCTTTCTCTATCTATCTCTCTCACGTCCCTTGCTCTCTCTTTCTCTCTTTCTTTGTCTTTCTCTCTCTCTTTCTCTCCCTCTCTTGTTCTCCCTCTCTTTCTCTCTCTTTGTCTCTCTCTCACTCTTCCTCTCGCTCTTTCTCTCTTTCTTTTCCTCTGTCTTTCTCTTTCTCACTCTTTCTCAATCTCATTTTCTCTCTCTTTCTCTCTCTCTATTTCCCTCTCTCTCTCTTTCTCTCTCTCTTTTTCTCTCACGTTCTCTTTTTCTGTATCGCTCTCTTGCTCTCTCTTTCTCGTACTCCATCTTTCTCTCTCTCTCTGTCTTCCTCACTTTTTCTCTCTCGCTTTCTCTCTCTCTTCTCTCTTTCTCTCTCAGTCTCTCTCTCTTTCTCTCTTTTTCTTTCTATCTCGCTCTCTCCCTCTTTCTCTATCTTTCTCTCTCACTTCCCTTGCTCTCTCTTTCTCTCTCTCATTGTCTTTCTCTCTCTCTTTCTCTCCCTCTCTCGTTCTCCCTCTCTTTCTCTCTCTTTGTGTGTCTCTCTCTCTCACTCTCTCTCTCTCTCTTGCTCTTTCTTTCTCTCTTTCTCTTCATCTCTGTCTTTCTCTTTCTCGATCTCATTTTCTTTCTTTCTCACTCTCTCTATTTCCCTCTCTCTCTCTCTTTTTCTCTCTCTTTTTCTCTTGTGTTCTCTTCTCCGGAATCGCTCTCTTGCTACTCTTTCTCTCTTTATCTCTCTCTCTCTCTTTCTCATACGCCATCTTTCTCTCTCTCTCTGTCTTCCTCACTTTTTCTCTCTCGCTTTCTCTCTCTCTTCTCTTTCTCTCTCACTCTCTCTCTCTCTTTCTCTCTTTCTCTTTCTCTCTATCTCGGTCTCTCCCTCTTTCTCTATCTTTCTCTCTCACTTCCCTTGCTCTCTCTTTCTCTCTCTCTTTCTCTCCCTCACTCGTTCTCCCACTCCCTCTCTCTCTCTTTGTCTCTCTTTGTCTCTCTCTCTCACTCTCTCGCTCTTTCTCTCTCTTTCTCTTCCTCTCTGTCTTTCTCTTTCTCACTCTTTCTAGATCTCACTTTCTCTCTCTTTCTCTCTCTCTATTCCCCTCTCTCTCTTTCTCTCTTTTTCTCTCGCATTCTCTTTATCTCTATCGCTCGCTTGCTCTCTCTTTCTCTCTCTCTCTCTTTCTCGTACTTCATCTTTCTCTCTGTCTTCCTCTCTCTTTTTCTCTCTTTCTTTCTCTCTCTCTCTCTCTTTCTCTCTCTCTCTCTTTCTCTATTTCTCTCTATCTTGGTCTCTCCCTCTTTCTCTATCTTTCTCTCTCACTTCCCTTGCTCTCTCTTTCTCTCTCTCTCTTTCTCTCCCTCACTCGTTCTCCCTCTCTCTCTCTCTCTTTTTCTCTCTTTGTCTCTCTCTCTCTCTCACGCTCCTTCTCTCTCTCTTTCTCTCCCTCACTCGTTCTCCCTCTCTCTCTCTTTGTCTCTCTTTGTCTCTCTCTCTCTCTCACGCTCCTTCTCTCTCTCTTTTTCTCTCTCTTTTTCTCTCTCATTCTCTTTATCTCTATCGCTCTCTTGCTCTCTCTTTCTGTCTTTATCTCTCTCTCTCATACTCTATCTTTCTCTCTCTCTGTCTTCCTCTCTCTTTTTCTCTCTCTCGTTCTCTCTCTCTCTCTCTTTCTCACTCTCTCTCTCTCTATCTCCCCCTCTCCCTCTTTCTCTGTCTTTCTCTCTCACTTCCCTTGATCGCTCTTTCTCTCTCTCTGTCTTTCTCTCTCTCTTTCTCTCACTCTCTCGTTCGCCATTTCTTTCTCTCTTTGTCTCTCTCTCTCTATCACTCTCTCTCTCTCGCTCTTTCTCTCTTGCTCTTTCTCTTCCTCTTTGTCTTTCTCTTTCTCACTCTTTCTCGATCTCACTTTCTCTCTCTCTCTATTTCTCTCTCTCTTTTTCTCTCTCTCTTTTTCTCTCTCATTCTCTTTATCTCTATCGCTCTCTTGCTCTCTCTTTCTGTCTTTATCTCTCTCTCTCTCATACTCTATCTTTCTCTCTCTCTGTCTTCCTCTCTCTTTTTCTCTCTCTCGTTCTCTCTCTCTCTCTCTCTTGCTCACTCTCTCTCCCTCTCTCTCTTTCTCTTTCTTTCTATCTCCCCCTCTCCCTCTTTCTCTGTCTTTCTCTCTCACTTCCCTTGATCGCTCTTTCTCTCTCTCTGTCTTTCTCTCTCTCTTTCTCTCACTCTCTCGTTCGCCATTTCTTTCTCTCTCTTTGTCTCTCTCTCTATCACTCTCTCTCTCTCGCTCTTTCTCTCTCGCTCTTTCTCTTCCTCTTTGTCTTTCTCTTTCTCACTCTTTCTCGATCTCATTTTCTCTCTCTTTCTCTCTCACTCTATTTCCCTCTCTCTCTTTCTCTCTCTCTGTTTCTCTCGTGTTCTCTTGTTCTGTATCGCTCTCTTGCTACTCTTTCTCTCTTTATCTCTCTCTCTCTTTCTCGTACTCCATCTTTCTCTCTCTCTCTGTCTTCCTCACTTTTTCTCTCTCGCTTTCTCTCTCTCTTCTCTTTCTCTCTCTCTCTCTTTCTCTCTCTCTATCTCGGTCTCTCCCTCCTTCTCTATCTTTCTCTCTCACTTCCCTTGCTCTCTTTCTCTCTCTCTTTCTCTCCCTCACTTGTTCTCCCTCTCTCTCTTTGTCTCTCTTTGTCTCTCTCTCTCTCACTCTCTCTCGCTCTTTCTCTCTCTCTTTCTCTCTTTGCCTCTCTCTTGCTCACTCTCTCTCTCTCTCCCGCTCTTTCTCTCTCTCTTTTTCTTCCTCTCTGTCTTTCTCTTTCTCACTCTTTCTCGATCTCACTTTCTCTCTGTTTCTCTCTCACTCTATTTCCCTCTCTCTCTCTCTTTCTCTTTCTCTGTATCTCTCACTCTCTCCCTCTTTTGCTCTCTCTCTTTTTCTCTTTCCCTCTCTTTCCCTTTTTATCTCTGTCTCTCTTTCTTGCTCTCTATCGCTTTCTCTCGCTCTCTCTTTTTCTCTCTCTTTCTCTTTCTTTCTATATGTCTCTCGCCCTCTCTCTCACTCTTGCTCTCTCATTCTCTCACTCTTTCTCTTTCTCTCTTGCTTTCTCTCTCTCTCTCTTTCTCGCTTACTCTCTCTTACTCTCTGCCTCTCTCTTTATCTCTCCCTCCCTCTCTCCCTCGTTCTCTCTCTCTCTCCCCCCTTTCTCGCCCTCTCTCTTTCTCTTTTTCTTTCTCTCTCTCTTTTGCTCTCTATCTTTCTCTCTCTCTTTCTCCCACTTTCTCTTTCTCTCTCCTTCTCCCTCTCTCTCTCACTCTCTCTCTCTTTCTCTCTCTCTTTCGCTCTCTCCCATTCTCTCTCTCCTTCTGTCTCTCTCTCTTTTTCTCTCTCTTTTCTGCCTTTCTCTTTCTCTCTATCTCTCTCACCCTCTGTCTCTCGTGCTCTCTTTCTCTTTCTCTCTCTCTTTTTCTCTCTCGTTCTCTTTTTCTCTATCGCTCTGTTACACTCTCTTTCTCTCTTTATCTCTCTCTCTCTCTTCGTCGTATTCCATCTTTCTCCCTCTCTCTGTCTTCCTCTCTCTTTTTCTCTCTCTCTTTCTCTCTCACTCTCTTTCTCTCTTTCTCTTTTGCTCTATCTCGCTCGCTCCGTCTTTCTCTATCTTTCTCTCTCACTTCCCTTGCTCTCTCTTTCTCTCTCTCTCTCTTTCTCTTTCTCTCTTTCTCTCCCTCTCTCGTTCTCCCTCTCTCTCTTTCTCTCTCTTTCTCTCACTTTGTCTCTCTCGCTCTCTCTCTCACTTGCTCTGTCTCTCTCTCTTTCTCTTCCTCTCTGTCCTTCTCTTTCTCGATCTCACTTTCTCTCTCTTTCTCTCTCTCTATTTCCCACTCTCTTGCTCTTTCTCTCTCTTTTTCTCTCTTGTTCTCTTTTCCTCTATTGCTCTCTTACTCTCTCTCTTTCACTATCTCTCACTTTCTCATACTCCATCTTTCTCTCTTTCTCTGTCCTCCTCTCTCTTTTTCTCTCTCTCTTTCTCTCTCACTCTCTCTCTATCTTTCTCTCTTTCTCTCTATCTCACGCTCTCCCTCTTTCTCTATCTTTCGCTTTCACTTCCCTTGCTCTCTCTTTCTTTCTCTCTTTCTCTTTCTCTCTCTCTCACTCCTTCTCTCTTTCTCTTTTTCTTTCGCTCTCTATGTTTCTCTCTCTCTTTCTCTCTCTCCCACTTTCTCTTTCTCTCTCTCCTTCTCCCTCCTTCTGCCTCTCTCTTGCACTCACTCTCTCTCTTTCTCTCTCACTTTCTCTCTCTCCCATTCTCTCTCTCTGTCTCTCTCTCTCTTTTATCTCTCTTTTCTGTCTTTCTCTTTCTCGCTATCTCTCTCGCCCTCGCACTCTCTCGCTGTCTCTCGCTCTCTCTTTCTCTCTCTCTCTCTCTCTCTCTCCCTTTCTCTCTTTCTTTTTCTCTCTCATTTTCTTTTCCTCTATCACTCTCTTGCTCTCTCTTTCTCTCTCTCTCACTTTCTCATACTCTATCTTTCTCTCTTTCTCTCTGTCTTCCTCTCTCTTTTCTCTCTCTGTTTCTCTCTCACTCTCTCTCTCTATCTCGCTCTCTCCCTCTTTCTCTATCTTGCGCTCTCACATCCCTTTCTCTCTCTTTCTCTCTCTCTTTCTCTCTCTCTTTCACTGCCTCTCTCGTTCTCCCTCTCGTTCTCCCACTCTCTCTTTCTCTCTCTCTCTCTCTCTCTCTCACTCTCTCTCTCTCACTCTCTCTCACTCTTTCTCTTCCTCTCTGTCTTTCTCTTTCTCACCCTTTCTCGAGTTCAGTTTCTCTCTCTCTCTCCCTCTCTCTCTCTCTCTTGCTCTCTCATTCTCTCATCTTTCTCTGTCGCTTGCTTTCTCTCTCTTTCTCTCTCACTCTCTCTTACTCTCTGCCTCTGTTTATCTCTCTCTCCCTCTTTCTCTCTCTCTCTTACTCGCTCCCTTTCTCTCTCTCTCTCTCACCCTCTCACTCTCTCTCTTTCTCTATTTGTTTCTCTCTCTATCTTTTTCCCTCTCTTTCTCTCTCTTCCACTTTCTCTTTCTCTCCCTCCTTCTCCCTCTCTCTCTCTTTCTCTCTCTCCCATTCTCTCTCTCTGTCTGTCTCTCTCTTTTTCTCTCTCTTTTCTGACTTTCTCTTTCTCTCTATCTCCCTCACCCTCTCACTCTCTGTCACTTGGTCTCTCTTTCTCTCTCTCTCTTTCTCTCTTTTCTCTCTCTTTCTCTTTCTCGGTATCTCTCACTCTCTCCCTCTTTCGCTATCTCTCTTTTTCTTTCTTTCCCTCTCTTTCCCTTTTATCTATCTCTCTTTCTTGCTCTCTATGACTCTCTCTCTTTCTCTCTCTCTCTCGTTCTCTTTTTTCTCTCTCTCTTTCTCTCTTTCTCTCTCTTTCTCTCTCCCTCACTCTTTCTCTCTCAATCTCTCTCTCTTTCTCTCCCTTTCTCTTTCTCACTATCTCTCTCACCCTCATTCTCTCACTCTCGCTCTTTTTCTTTCTCTTTCTTTCTCTATCTCTCACTCTTTCTCTCCCATTCTTTCTCCCGCTTTCTCTCCCTCAATTACTTTTGTCTTTCTTTCTCTCTCTCTCTTTCTCTTCCTCTCTGTCTTTTTCTCTCTCACTCATTCTCTCTCTCCCTTTCTCTCTTTTTCTCTCTCTCACTTTCTCTCTCTCTCTGTCTCTCTTTTTTTTCTCTCTCTCTTTTTCTCTCTCTTTCTCTCTCTATCGCTCACTCTCTCTTTCTCGTTCTCTATCTTTCTCTCGCTCCCTCTCCCTTCCTCTCTCGCTTTTTCTCACTTTCTCTCTCTTTCCCTCTTTCTCTTTCTCTCTTTCTTACTCTCGTTCACTCTTTCTCTCTCTCCCTTTCACTCACTCTCTCTCTCTCTCTCTCTTCTCTCTTTCTGTTTCTCTCTATCTCTCTCTCCCTCTCTCTCTGTCTCTCACACTCTCTTTCTCTCTCTTTCTCTCTCTTTTTCTCTCTCATTCTCTTTTTTCTATCGCTATCTTGCTCTCTCTTTCTCTCTTTATCTCTCTCTCTTTCTCGCTCTCCATCTTTGTCACTCCCTGTCTTCCTCGCTCTCTCTTTCTCTCTCTCTTTCTCTCACTCTCTCTTTCTCTTTCTTTCTCCCTCACTTTATCTCACTCTCTCTTTCTCTCTTTCTCTGTCTCGCTCTTTCTATCTTTCATTCTCTCTTTCTCTTTCTCTCTCTCTTTCTCTCTCCTTCTCTCTCTCTCTCTCTTTCGTTCTCTCTCTCTTTCGCTTTCTCTTTTTCTCTCTCTCTATTACTCTCTCTCTCTTTCTCTCTCTCTCTCACTCTCTCTCTCGCTCTTTGTCTCTCTCTTTCTCTTCCTCTCTGTCTTACATAGAAACATAGAAAATAGGTGCAGGAGTAGGCCATTCGGCCCTTCTAGCCTGCACCGCCATTCAATGAGTTCATGGCTGAACATTCAACTTCAGTACCCCATTCCTGCTTCCTCGCCATACCCCTTGATCTCCCTAGTAGTAAGGACCTCATCTAACTCCTTTTTGAATATATTTAGTGAATTGGCCTCAACAACTTTCTGTGGTAGAGAATTCCACAGGTTCACCACTCTCTGGGTGAAGAAGTTCCTCCGCATCTCGGTCCTAAATGGCTTACCCCTTATCCTTAGACTGTGACCTCTGGTTCTGGACTTCCCCAACATTGGGAACATTCTTCCTGCATCTAACCTGTCTAACCCCGTCAGAATTTTAAATGTTTCTATGAGGTCCCCTCTCATTCTTCTGAACTCCAGTGAATACAAGCCCAGTTGATCCAGTCTTTCTTGATAGGTCAGTCCCGCCATCCCGGGAATCAGTCTGGTGAACCTTCGCTGCACTCCCTCAATAGCAAGAATGTCCTTCCTCAGGTTAGGAGACCAAAACTGTACACAATACTCCAGGTGTGGCCTCACCAATGCCCTGTACAACTGTAGCAACACCTCCCTGCCCCTGTTCTCAAATCCCCTTGCTATGAAGGCCAACATGCCATTTGCTTTCTTAACCGCCTGCTGCACCTGCATGCCAACCTTCAATGACTGATGTACCATGACACCCAGGTCTCTTTGCACCTCCCCTTTTCCGAATCTGTCACCATTCAGATAATAGTCTGTCTCTCTGTTTTTACCACCAAAGTGGATAACCTCACATTTATCCACATTATACTTCATCTGCCATGCATTTGCCCACTCACCTAACCTCGCTCTGCAGCCTCACAGCATCCTCCTCGCAGCTCACACTGCCACCCAACTTAGTGTCATCCGCAAATTTGGAGATACTACATTTAATCCCCTCATCTAAATCATTAATGTACAGTGTAAACAGCTGGGGCCCCAGCACAGAACCTTGCGGTACCCCACTAGTCACTGCCTGCCATTCTGAAAAGTACCCATTTACTCCTACTCTTTGCTTCCTGTCTGACAACCAGTTCTCAATCCATGTCAGTACACTACCCCCAATCCCATGTGCTCTAACTTTGCACATCAATCTCTTGTGTGGGACCTTGTCGAACACCTTCTGAAAGTCCAAATATACCACATCAACTGGTTCTCCCTTATCCACTCAACTGGAAACATCCTCAAAAAATTCCAGAAGATTTGTCAAGCATGATTTCCCTTTCACAAATCCATGCTGACTTGGACCTATCATGTCACCTCTTTCCAAATGCACTGCTATGACATCCTTAATAATTGATTCCATCATTTTACCCACTACCGATGTCAGGCTAACCGGTCTATAATTCCCTGTTTTCTCTCTCCCTCCTTTTTTAAAAAGTGGGGTTACATTGGCTACCCTCCACTCGATAGGAACTGATCCAGAATCAATGGAATGTTGGAAAATGACTGTCAATGCATCCACTAGTTCCGAGGCCACCTCCTTAAGTACTCTGGGATGCAGTCCATCAGGCCCTGGGGATTTATCGGCCTTCAATCCCATCAATTTCCCCAACACAATTTCCCGGCTAATAAGGATTTCAATCAGTTCCTCCTCCTTACTAGACCCCCCGACCCCTTTTATAACCGGAAGGTTGTTCGTGTCCTCCTTCGTGAATACCGAACCAAAGTACTTGTTCAATTGGTCCGCCATTTCTTTGTTCCCCGTTATGACTTCCCCTGATTCTGACTGCAGCGGACCTACGTTTGTCTTTACTTACCTTTTTCTCTTTACATATCTATAGAAACTTTTGCAATCCGTCTTAATGTTCCCTGCAAGCTTCTTCTCATACTCCATTTTCCCTGCCCTAATCAAACCCTTTGTCCTCCTCTGCTGAGTTCTAAATTTCTCCCAGTCCCCAGGTTCGCTGCTATTTCTGGCCAATTTGTATGCCACTTCCTTGGCTTTAATACTATCCCTGATTTCCCTTGATAGCCACGGTTGAGCCACCTTCCCTTTTTTATTTTTATGCCAGACAGGAATGTACAATTGTTGTAGTTCATCCATGCGGTCTCTAAATGTCTGCCATTGCCCATCCACAGTCAACCCCTTAAGTATCATTCGCCAATCCATCCCAGCCAATTCACGCCTCATACCTTCAAAGTTAGCCTTCTTTAAGTTCTGGACCATGGTCTCTGAATTAACTGTTTCATTCTCCATCCCAATGCAGAATTCCACCATATTATGGTCACTCTTCCCCAAGGGGCCTCGCACAACGAGATTGCTAATTAATCCTCTCTCATTACATAACACCCAGTCTAAGATGGCCTCCCCCCTAGTTGGTTCCTCGACATATTGGTCTAAAAAAACATCCCTTATGCACTCCAGAAAATCCTCCTCCACCGTATTGTTTCCAGTTTGGTTAGCCCAATCTATGTGCATATTAATGTCACCCATTATAACTGCTGCACCTTTATTGCACGCACCCCTAATTTCATGTTTGATGCCCTCCCCAACATCACTCCTACTGTTTGGAGGTCTGTACACAACTCCCACTAACGTTTTTTGCCCTTTGGTGTTCTGCAGCTCTACCCATATAGATTCCACATCATCCAAGCTAATGTCCTTCCTAACTATTGCCTTAATCTCCTCCTTAACCAGCAATGCTACCCCACCTCCTTTTCCTTTTATTCTATCCTTCCTGAATGTTGAATACCCCTGGATGTTGAGTTCCCAGCCCTGATCATCCTGGAGCCACATCTCCGTAATCCCAATCACATCATATTTGTTAACATCTATTTGCACAGTTAATTCATCCACCTTATTGCGGATACTCCTTGCATTAAGACACAAAGCCTTTAGGCTTGTTTTTTTAACACCCTCTGTCCTTTTAGAATTTTGCTGTACAATGGCCCTTTTTGTTCTTTGCTTTGGGTTTCTCTGCCCTCCACTTTTCCTCATCTCCTTTCGGTCTTTTGTTTTTGCCTCCTTTTTGTTTCCCTCTATCTCCCTGTATTGGTTCCCATCCCCCTGCCATATTAGTTTAACTCCTCCCCAACAGCACTAGCAAACACTCCCCTGAGGACATTGGTTCCGATTCTGCCCCAGAACCGGTTCCAATGCCCCAGGAATTTGAATCCCTCCCTGCTGCACCATTGCTCAAGCCACGTATTCATCTGAGCTATCCTGCGATTCCTACTCTGACTAGCACGTGGCACTGGTAGCAATCCCGAGATTACTACTTTTGAGGTCCTACTTTTTAATTTAGCTCCTAGCTCCT
>NC_091985.1:176379865-176384865 GCF_044704955.1 Pristiophorus japonicus
TTCGCTCGCTATGTTTCTCTCTCTCTTTCTCTCTCTCCCACTTTCTCTTGCTCTCTCTCCTTCTCCCTCCTTCGGCCTCTCTCTTGCACTCACTCTCTCTCTTTCTCGCTCTCTTTCTCTCTCTCCCATTCTCTCTCTCTCTCTGTCTCTCTCAATCTTTTCTCTCTCTTTTCTGTCTTTCTCTTTCTCTTTATTTCTCTCGCCACCTCACTCTCTCGCTGTCTCTGGCTCTCTCGTTCTCTCTCTCTTTCTCTCTTTCTCTCTCCCTTTTTCTCGTTCTCTTTTTCTCTATCACTCTCTTGCTCTCTCTTTCTCTCTCTCTCTCTTTCTCTCTCTCTCTCTTTCTCGTACTCCATCTTTCTCTCTCTCTCTGTCTTCCTCTCTCTTTTTCTCTCTCTCTTTCTCTCTCTCACTCTCTCTCTCTTTCCCTCTTTCTCTTTCTCTCTATCTCGCTCTCTCACTCTTCATCCATCTTTCTCTTTCACTTCCCTTGCTCTCTCTTTCTCTCTCTCTTTTTCTCTCTCTCTTTCTCTCACTCTCTCGTTCTCGCTCTCTTTGTCTCTCTCTCTCTCACTCTCTCTCCCTCGCTCTTTCTCTCTCTCTTTCTCATCCTCTCTGTTTTTCTCTTTCTCACTCTTTCTCGATCTCACTTTCTCTTTCTCTCGCTCTATTTCCCTCTCTCTCTCTCTTTCTCTCGCTCTCTCTTTCTTTCTTTCCCTCTCTCCCTTTTTCTCTCTATCTCTCTTTCTTGCTCTCTAGCTCACTCTCACGCTCTCGCTTTCTCTCTCTCTCTATTTCTCTCTCTTTCTCTCTGTCTCTCTCTCTCTCTTTCTCTCTCTATCTCTCTCTCCCCCTCTCTCTCTCTCTCTCTTGTGCACTCATTCTCTCACTCTTTCTCTTTTTCTCTTGCTTTCTCTCTCTCTATCATTTCTCTCCCACTCTCTCTTACTCTCTGCCTCTCTGTTTATTTCTCTCTTCCTCGTTCTCTCTCTCTCTCTTACTCTCTCCCTTTCTCTCTCTTTCTCTCTCCCCCCTTTCTCTCCCTCTCTCTTTCTCTTTTTCTTTCTCTCTCTCTTTCGCTCTCTATCTTTCTCTCTCTCTTTTGCCCTCTCTCACTTTCTCTTTCTCTCCCTCCTTCTCCCTCTCTCTCTCTCCTTCTTTCTCTCTCTTTCCCTCTCTCTTTCTCTCTCCCATTCTCTCTCTCTCTGTCTGTCTCTCTCTCTTTTTCTCTCTCTTTTCAGCCTTTCACTTTCTCTCTATCTCTCTCACCCTCTCACTCTCTGTCTCTCGCTCTCTCTTTCTCTCTCTCTTTCTCTCTCTATTTTTCTCTCTCATTCTCTTTTTCTCTATCACTCTCTTGCTCTCTCTTTCTCTCTTTATCTCTCTCTCTCACTTTCTCATACTCCATCTTTCTCTCCCTCTCTGTCTTCCTCTCTCTCTTTCTCTCTCTTTCTCTCTCACTCTCTCTCACTCTCTTTCTCTCTTTCTCGTTCTCTCTATCTCGCTCTCTGTCTCTTTCTCTCTTTCTCTCTCCCTTTTTCTCGTTCTCTTTTTCTCTATCACTCTCTTGCTCTCTCTTTCTCTCTCTCTCTTTCTCTCTCTCTCTCTTTCTCGTACTCCATCTTTCTCTCTCTCTCTGTCTTCCTCTCTCTTTTTCTCTCTCTCTTTCTCTCTCTCACTCTCTCTCTCTTTCCCTCTTTCTCTTTCTCTCTATCTCGCTCTCTCACTCTTCATCCATCTTTCTCTTTCACTTCCCTTGCTCTCTCTTTCTCTCTCTCTTTCTCTTTCTCTCGCTCTTTCTCTCCCTCTCTCGTTCTCCCTCTCTTTCGCTCTCTTTGTCTCTCTCTCTCTCACTCTCTCTCCCTCGCTCTTTCTCTCTCTCTTTCTCATCCTCTCTGTCTTTCTCTTTCTCATTCTTTCTCGATCTCACTTTCTCTTTCTCTCGCTCTATTTCCCTCTCTCTCTCTCTTTCTCTCGCTCTCTCTTTCTTTCTTTCCCTCTCTCCCTTTTTATCTCTATCTCTCTTTCTTGCTCTCTAGCTCACTCTCACGCTCTCGCTTTTTCTCTCTCTCTATTTCTCTCTCTTTCTCTCTCTCTCTCTCTCTCTCTTTCTCTCTCTATCTCTCTCTCCCTCTCTCTCTCTCTCTCTCTTGTGCACTCATTCTCTCACTCTTTCTCTTTTTCTCTTGCTTTCTCTCTCTCTATCATTTCTCTCCCACTCTCTCTTACTCTCTGCCTCTCTGTTTATTTCTCTCTTCCTCGTTCTCTCTCTCTCTCTTACTCTCTCCCTTTCTCTCTCTTTCTCTCTCCCCCCTTTCTCTCCCTCTCTCTTTCTCTTTTTCTTTCTCTCTCTCTTTCGCTCTCTATCTTTCTCTCTCTCTTTTGCCCTCTCTCACTTTCTCTTTCTCTCCCTCCTTCTCCCTCTCTCTCTCTCATTCTTTCTCTCTCTTTCCCTCTCTCTTTCTCTCTCCCATTCTCTCTCTCTGTCTGTCTCTCTCTCTTTTTCTCTCTCTTTTCAGCCTTTCACTTTCTCTCTATCTCTCTCACCCTCTCACTCTCTGTCTCTCGCTCTCTCTTTCTCTCTCTCTTTCTCTCTCTGTTTTTCTCTCTCATTCTCTTTTTCTCTATCACTCTCTTGCTCTCTCTTTCTCTCTTTATCTCTCTCTCTCACTTTCTCATACTCCATCTTTCTCTCCGTCTCTGTCTTCCTCTCTCTCTTTCTCTCTCTTTCTCTCTCACTCTCTCTCACTCTCTTTCTCTCTTTCTCTTTCTCTCTATCTCGCTCTCTCTCTCTTTCTCTATCTTTCGCTCTCACTTACCTTGCTCTCTCTTTTCTCTCTCTTTCTCTTTTTCGGTATCTCACTCTCTCCCTCTTTCGCTCTCTCTCTTTCTTTCTTTCCCTCTCTTTTCCTTTTTATCTCTATCTCTCTTTCTTGCTCTCTATCTCTCTCTCTCTCTCACTCTCTTTTTCTCTCTCTTTCTCTTTCTCTCTCTCTCTTTTTCTCTCTCTCTTTCTCTCTCTCTCTATCTCTCTCTCTCCTTCTCTCTCTCTTGCTCTCTCATTCTCTCCCTCTGGCTCTCTCTTTCTCACTCTCTTTCTCTTTCTCTTTCTCTTTCTCTAACTCTCTCGTTCTCCCTCTCTCGTTCTCCCTCTCTCTCTTTCTCTCTCTTTGTCTCTCTCTCTCTCACTCTCTCGCCCTCTCTCACTTTCTCTCTATATTTTGCTTTCTCTTTCTCTCTCTTTCTCACTCTCTCTATTACCCTACCTCTCTCTATCTTTCACTCTCTTTTTCTCTCTCTCTCACTCTCTCTCGCTCTTTCTCGCTCTCTCTCTTACTCTCTCTCTTTCTCTTTCTCTCTTTCTCTCTCTCTCTTTTTCTCTCTTTATCTCCCACTCTATCTCTCTTTCTCACTCTCTATCTTCCTCTCTCTCTCTTTTTCTGTTCCTCACTTTCTCTCTCTTTCTCTGCTCTTTCTCTTTCTCTTTAATATCTCCCTTTCTCTCTCCCTCTCCCTCTCTCTCGCTCTATGCATCGCTCTCTCCCTCTTTCTCTCTCTCTCTCTCTTTTTCTTTCTCTCTCTTTCTCTCTATCTTTCTTTCTCTTTTGTCTTTCTCGTTCTCTATCTTTCTCTCGCCCTCTTTCTCTCTCTCTCTCTCGTTCTCTCTTTCTCTCTATCTTTCTCTTCCTCTCTGTCTTTCTCTCTCTCACATAAGAACATACATAAGAACATAAGAATTAGGAACAGGAGTAGGCCATCTAGCCCCTCGAGCCTGCTCCGCCATTCAACAAGATCATGGCTGATCTGGCTGTGGACTCAGCTCCACTTACCCGCCCGCTCCCCGTAACCCTTAATTCCATTATTGGTTAAAAATCTATCTATCTGTGACTTGAATACATTCAATGAGCTAGCCTCAACTGCTTCCTTGGACAGAGAATTCCACAGATTCACAACCCTCTGGGAGAAGAAATTCCTTCTCAACTTGGTTTTAAATTGGCTCCCCCGTATTTTGAGGCTGTGCCCCCAAGTTCTAGTCTCCCCGACCAGTGGAAACAACCTCTCTGCCTCAATCTTGTCTATCCCTTTCATTATTTTAAATGTTTCTATAAGATCACCCTCATCCTTCTGAACTCCAACGAGTAAAGACCCAATCTATCATCATAAGGTAACCCCCTCATCTCCAGAATCAGCCTAGTGAATCGTCTCTGTGCCCCCTCCAAAGCTAGTATATCCTTCCTTATGTAAGGTGACCAAAACTGCACACACTACTCCAGGTGCAGCCTTACCAATACCCTATACAGTTGCAGCAGGACCTCCCTGCTTTTGTACTCCATCCTTCTCGCAATGAAGGCCAACATTCCATTCGCCTTCCTGATTACCTGCAAACTAACTTTGGGATTCATGCACAAGGATCCCCAGGTCCCTCTGCACCGCAGCATGTTGTAATTTCTCCCCATTCAAATAATATTCCCTTCTACTGTTTTTTTCCCCAAGGTGGATGACCTCACACTTTCCGACATTGTATTCCATCTGCCAAACCTTAGCCCATTCGCCTAACCTATCTAAACCTCTTTGCAGCCTCTCTGTGTCCTCTACACAACCCGCTTTCCCACTAATCTTTGTGTCATCTGCAAATTTTATTACACTACACTCTGTACCCTCTTCCAGGTCATCTATGTATATTGTAAACAGTTGTGGTCCCAGCACTGATCTCTGTGGCACACCACTAACCACCGATTTCCAACCCAAAAAGGACCCATTTATCCCAATTCTCTGCTTTCTTTTAGCCAGCCAATTCTCGATCCATGCTAATACATTTCCTGACTCCGCGTCCCTTTATCTTCTGCAGTAACCTTTTGTGTGGCACCTTATCGAATGCCTTTTGAAAATCTAAATACACCACATCCATCTTTACACCTCTATCACTCTTCTCTCTCTCTAAATCTGTCTTTCTCTCTCTCTCTTTCTCTCTCTCTCTGCCTTTTTCTTTCTTTTTCTCT
>NC_091985.1:176389865-176392701 GCF_044704955.1 Pristiophorus japonicus
CTCTCGTTCTCTCTTTCTCTCTATCTTTCTCTTCCTCTCTGTCTTTCTCTCTCTCAAATAAGAACATACATAAGAACATAAGAATTATGAACAGGAGTAGACCATCTAGCCCCTCGAGCCTGCTCCGCCATTCAACAAGATCATGGCTGATCTGGCTGTGGACTCAGCTCCACTTACCCGCCCGCTCCCCGTAGCCCTTAATTCCATTATTGGTTAAAAATCTATCTATCTGTGACTTGAATACATTCAATGAGCTAGCCTAAACTGCTTCCTTGGACAGAGAATTCCACAGATTCACAACCCTCTGGGGGAAGAAATTCCTTCTCAACTTGGTTTTAAATTGGCTCCCCCGTATTTTGAGGCTGTGCCCCCAAGTTCTAGTCTCCCTGACCAGTGGAAACAACCTCTCTGCCTCAATCTTGTCTATCCCTTTCATTATTTTAAATGTTTCTATAAGATCACCCTCATCCTTCTGAACTCCAACGAGTAAAAAGACCCAGTCTACTCAATCTATCATCATAAGGTAACCCCCTCATCTCCAGAATCAGCCGAGTGAATCGTCTCTGTACCCCCTCCAAAGCTAGTATATCCTTCCTTAAGTAAGGTGACCAAAACTGCACGCAGTACTCCAGGTGCGGCCTCAGCAATTACCCTGTACAGTTGCAGCAGGACCTCCCTGCTTTTGTACTCAATCCCTCTCGCAATGAAGGCCAACATTCCATTCGCCTTCCTGATTACCTGCTTCACCTGCAAACTATCCTTCTGTCATTCATGCACAAGGATGTCTTTTACAGGGAACTCATCAGGGTCTGGAACAAAGTCTCCACCAAGCGCAGCTCTCCGCCGGCTGGAGTGGCGGCCGTCCTGCAGGAACCGCTGCTCGGGAATCCGTACCTCCACGGCCGAGGTTTTATGTGGCGGTCGGAAGAGAGGGCTGTGGCTGGTGAGGTGACCAGGGTCAGGGACCTGCTCGATGGCGGAGGAGCGGGCTGGATGGCGCCAGTCACGCTGGCGCGGCGCCTAAATTCTGCCAACGTCCGCCGCGCGGCCGATGCCATCGAGTCGCTAAAAACAGCTCTGGGCCCTGACTCCGTTAGGTGTATCGAGGAGGCTCAAGCACGTGGGGAGATCCCGTCCGAACTGACCCCCGTCCGGACGGAATTCCTCATCGGCGCCAAACCCCGGAACCTCCCTCGGGGGCCGGCGCCTCACAACTTGAGCCGCCTCGGGGAAATCCCCTCCGTGCCTTTCAGTTCCGCGCGGAGGGGTTTCCTGTACGGGCTGCTCCTGCACACCCTCAACTTTGCCATCCTCGCCGGCCGTCCGGACACGCCATGGCGTACCATCTTGCCGTCCGGAGGAGGCGGGGGTCCCCGATGGAGGGCACTCTACGCAGGGGTCCTCCCACTATTCATCGGGGACTTGGCCTGGAGGGTGGTGCATGGAGCAGTGCCGTGCAATAAATTTTTAAGCCGGTTCACGGACTCCCAGGCCGCCTGCAATTTCTGTGGTCTGGAGGAGTCCGTGTTCCATGTTTTTATTGAATGCACGAGGTTGCAGCCCCTGTTCCACTATTTGAAGGGGCTGCTCCTGAAATTCTGGCTGCACTTCAGTCCCACTCTCCTGATCTTTGGGCACCCTGTGCGGAGGGGAGCGGGTAGGTCCGAAGGCCTCCTCGTAGGACTGCTCCTGGGCACGGCCAAGGGTGCCATCAGCCGGTCCAGGCAGCGGGCGGTCGAGGGGGTCGTTCAACCTGACTGCCTGCCTCTCTTCCGCTCTTACATCCGGTCCAGGGTGTCCTTGGAGATGGAGCACGCGGTGTCCACCGGTACGCTCGCGGCCTTCCGCGAGAGGTGGGCACCGGAGGGACTGGAGTGCATCATCACGCCCGGCAACCAAATTTTAATTTGATTTTACGTTTTAAAGTTAATTTGTTTTAATTGCCGGTGCTTTTAGTGTCCCCTTCCCTTTTATAGGGGGCACTGGGGAAAAATTGTGATTTTAGTGCCCAAAAAAAAAACCAAAAAAAGAAAAAAAAAAAAACAAAAAAAGGGGGGGAAAAAAAAGGGCCTTGTAAATGTCTGGAGTGTCACCCAGGTCGGGTGGCACTCTTTAATGTTTTATGTTTTCGCAGATAAACTCAAAAGAGTTTCATGCACAAGGACCCAATCGTAGAGCAGTGGAGGCGTGTCCTGCTCAGTTGGAGCTGTGAGCAGTGAGGGAAGCAGCTAGCAACTTGAGCTCCTGCCTGGAGAGCCCTGAGACCAGCCCAGGAAAAGAAGGAAGAAGGGGGCTTCACCACCAACTTCTATCCAGAGGGAGAGGAGGAGAACAGAAAACTTTTAAACAACTTTACCATTCTGCAAGGAGTTGGAGAGAGGGGGAAAAGACCAACAACCAACATCCAGTGTGGAAGGAGGGAGACCCAACATTCTACAGGTGGGTGTGGGTGCATTTCCCCAAACAGACTTTGTTGTATCGGTGGGGGGAGGAAAGAAGACCACTGAGGGCCGGAACATCGCGGGGGGTGTGTGTGTGTGTGTGGTAGTGTGCGTGGGGGCCGTGCTTACAACTAGGCCCCCCCCCACAATTGGAACCCCCCCCCCCCCCACATTTGCCTAGCCTGGGATAGCTGGAGCTACCAGGCTGAAGATTCTTTAAATCACCCTATTAAAGATCGTTTGGGATTGTGTGCCTGGTGGCTCTAGCTACCCCAGGTGAAGACGTCTTCTCCCCCCACCTGAAGACCAAACCAAAGACTGTGTTTTTTGTGTGTTTTGCCATCTGGGGAGTGCACCCACCCACAGCTGCGAGGGGAGACCTGCCCTCGCAGCCC
>NC_091985.1:176392901-176507901 GCF_044704955.1 Pristiophorus japonicus
GGGCGGAGCTCGCTTCGCTCCGCGCGAGGACGGGGTCCGCGTACTGGCACTTTAACAACCGGCTGCTGGAGGACGTGCGGTTCCAGGACTCGTTCCGTCGATTCTGGTCCGACTGGAGAAGGAAGCAGGGGGGCTTCCCCTCCTTGAGGCTATGGTGGGACGTGGGCAAGGCTCACGTCCGCGTCTTCTGTCAAGAGTACGCGAGGGGGTCGACCAAGAGGCGGGCGGCCAGAGTCGGGTGCCTAGAAAAAGAGGTGCTCGACCTGGAAGCCCGTCTCGGTCAAGTCGTCCAGGACCCGGCCCTGCGGACGGTGTACGAAGCGAAGAAGGCCGCGCTGAAGGACCTGCAGCTCGTCGGGTCCCGAGGCGCGTTCGTGAGGTCGCGGATCCGGTTCCTGCGGGATCTGGACCGCGGCTCCCCCTTCTTCTACTCGCTGGAAAAAAGGCAGAGTGTCCGTAAGCAGCTCTTGACGCTGCTGGCCGACGACGGCTCTCTCGTCTCGGATCCGGAGGGCGTCAACAACAGGGTCCGTGAATATTACGGGGCTCTGTTCTCTCCGGATCCGTCCAGCGAGGAAGCGCGTAGAGTTTTGTGGGAGGACCTGCCGAAGGTCAGCCCGGAGGGCGCCGAAAATCTGGAAGCTCCGCTAAGCCTGGCGGAGCTGACCGGTGCCCTCGCCCGGCTCTCGAGGGGAAAATCCCCGGGGCTGGACGGGCTGACCGTGGAGTTCCACAGGGCGTTCTGGGACGTCCTGGGGAGCGACTACGCGCGGGTCCTGGGGGAAAGTCTGGCGACCGGGGAGATGCCCCTCTCTTGGCGCAGGGCAGTCATCGTCCTGCTGCCTAAGAAGGGCGATCTCCGCCTCCTTAAGAACTGGCGCCCGGTCTCCCTCCTCAGCACGGACTACAAAATCTTCGCCAGGGCGATGTCTGCTCGCCTTGGTGCCGTGCTGGACCACATGATTCACCCCGACCAGTCATACACGGTCCCGGGCCGGACGATCCACGACAACATCCATCTGGTCCGGGACCTCATCCATTGCTCCCAGGAGGCTGGTCTGTCGGTCGCCTTCCTATCCCTCGACCAAGAGAAGGCGTTCGACAGGGTGGATCACGACTATCTGCTCGGAACTCTGCGCGCTTTCGGGTTCGGGACGCATTTCGTCGCCCGGATCCGACTTTTGTACGCCGCCGCGGAGTGTCTGATTAAGGTTAACGGGTCCTTGACGGCGCCCCTTCGCTTTAGGAGAGGGGTGCGCCAGGGATGCCCCATGTCCGGCCAGTTATACGCCGTTTGCGTGGAGCCTTTCCTGCGCCTCTTGCGGACGAGGTTGACGGGACTGGCTCTGCAAGGGCCGGGCGTGGAGGTCGTCCTCTCGGCTTACGCCGATGACGTGCTCCTCGCGGTAGAGGATCCCGCTGACCTGCGGAGGATGCGTGAGTGCCAGGAGATTTACTCGGCCGCGTCCTCCGCCAGGATCAACTGGGAGAAATGTTCCGGACTCCTGGTGGGTCAGTGGCGGGTGGACTCCCTGCCGGAGGAGCTCAGGCCTTTTGCCTGGAGCACGACCCATCTCCTCTATCTGGGAGTCTACCTTAGCCCCGACGAGGGAGCCTGGCCGGCGAACTGGCAGGAGCTGGAGGCCAAGGTCGCCGCTCGCCTAGGGCGCTGGACAGGACTGCTCCGAGTGCTGTCCTACAGGGGTCGAGCGCTAGTTATAAACCAGCTGGTGGCCGCAATGCTGTGGTACCGGCTGGTCACTTTGACCCCTCCCCCTGCGTTTGTCGCCAAGATACAGAAGAAGCTGGTGGACTTCTTCTGGAACAACAGGAAGCACTGGGTCTCTGCCGCGGTCTTGAGTCTCCCGCTTGAGGAGGGCGGTCAGTCGTTGGTGTGCGTCAGCGCCCAGCTCGCGACTTTCCGTCTTCAGACCCTGCAGAGATACCTTTACGTCGAGCCCCCTCCTAGGTGGTGTGCTCTGGCGAGGTATTTCTTCCGCCAGCAGCTCGACCTCAATTATGACACGCAGCTCCTGTTTGTGAACTTGGGGGGTGCCAGGACCGCCCTCCGGGAGCTGCCTGTCTTTTACAGGGAACTCATCAGGGTCTGGAACAAAGTCTCCACCAAGCGCAGCTCTCCACCGGCTGGAGTGGCGGCCGTCCTGCAGGAGCCGCTGCTCGGGAATCCGTACGTCCACGGCCGAGGTTTTATGTGGCGGTCGGAAGAGAGGGCTGTGGCTGGTGAGGTGACCAGGGTCAGGGACCTGCTCGATGGCGGAGGAGCGGGCTGGATGGCGCCAGTCACGCTGGCGCGGCGCCTAAATTCTGCCAATGTCCGCCACGCGGCCGATGCCATCGAGTCGCTAAAAACAGCTCTGGGCCCTGACTCCGTTAGGTGTATCGAGGAGGCTCAAGCACGTGGGGAGATCCCGTCCGAACTGACCCCCGTCCGGACGGAATTCCTCATCGGCGCCAAACCCCGGAACCTCCCTCGGGGGCCGGCGCCTCACAACTTGAGCCGCCTCGGGGAAATCCCCTCCGTGCCTTTCAGTTCCGCGCGGAGGGGTTTCCTGTACGGGCTGCTCCTGCACACCCTCAACTTTGCCATCCTCGCCGGCCGTCCGGACACGCCATGGCGCACCATCTTGCCGTCCGGAGGAGGCGGGGGTCCCCGATGGAGGGCACTCTACGCAGGGGTCCTCCCACTATTCATCGGGGACTTGGCCTGGAGGGTGGTGCACGGAGCAGTGCCGTGCAATAAATTTTTAAGCCGGTTCACGGACTCCCAGGCCGCCTGCAATTTCTGCGGTCTGGAGGAGTCCGTGTTCCATGTTTTTATTGAATGCACGAGGTTGCAGCCCCTGTTCCACTATTTGAAGGGGCTGCTCCTGAAATTCTGGCTGCACTTCAGTCCCACTCTCCTGATCTTTGGGCACCCTGTGCGGAGGGGAGCGGGTAGGTCCGAAGGCCTCCTCGTAGGACTGCTCCTGGGCACGGCCAAGGGTGCCATCAGCCGGTCCAGGCAGCGGGCGGTCGAGGGGGTCGTTCAACCTGACTGCCTGCCTCTCTTCCGCTCTTACATCCGGTCCAGGGTGTCCTTGGAGATGGAGCATGCGGTGTCCACCGGTACGCTCGCGGCCTTCCGCGAGAGGTGGGCACCGGAGGGACTGGAGTGCATCATCACGCCCGGCAACCAAATTTTAATTTGATTTTACGTTTTAAAGTTTAATTTGTTTTAATTGCCGGTGCTTTTAGTGTCCCCCTTCCCTTTTATAGGGGGCACTGGGGAAAATTGTGATTTTAGTGCCCAAAAAAAAAACCAAAAAAAAAAGAAAAACACAAAAAAAAAAAAAAGGGGGGAAAAAAAGGGCCTTGAAAATGTCTGGAGTGTCACCCAGGTCGGGTGGCACCGTTTATTGTTTTTATGTTTTCACAGGTGAACTCAAAAGAGTTTGATGCACAAGGACCCAATCGTAGAGCAGTGGAAGCGTGTCCTGCTCAGTTGGAGCTGTGAGCAGTGAGTGGAGCAGCTAGCAACTTGAGCTCCTGCCTGGAGAGCCCTGAGACCAGCCCAGGAAGAGAAGGAAGGAAGGGGCTTCACCTTCAACTTTACCCAGAGGGAGAGGAGGAAAAAGCAGAAAACTCTTTTAACATCTTTTACCATTCTGCAAGGAGTTGGAGAGAGGGGGAAAAACCACAACAACCATCCAGTGTGGAAGGAGGGAGACTCTACATTCTGCAGGTGGGTGTTGGTGCATTTCCCAAAAAGACTTTGTTATATCGGTGGGGGGAGGAAAGAAGACCACTGAGGGCCGGAACATCGCGGGGGGTGTGTGTGTGTGTGGTAGTGTGTGTGGGGGCCTTGCTTACAACTAGGCCCCCCCCACAATTGGAACCCCCCCCACCCCCCCACATTTGCCTAGCCTGGGATAGCTGGAGCTACCAGGCTGAAGATTGTTGTTTTTCTCAATCACCCAATTAAAGATCGTTGGGAGTGCCTGGTGGCTCCAGCTACCCCAGGTGAAGACATCTTCTCCCCCCACCTGAAGACCACCCCAAAGACTTTTGTGTTTTGCCATCTGGGGAGTGCACCCACCCACAGCTGCGAGGGGAGACCTGCCCCCCCCCCCCTTCCCACCCCCCTCTCTCTTTCTCTGCTACTCTGTTTCTCCCCTCTCTCTCTGAGAACCCTTTCCTTCCAAATTTAAAAAAAAAACAATTAAGACAACTGAGCAGAGGGAGCAAGGCCTCTCCCCAATTGTCAACGAGGGGAGAGGTGCCTCGTTAAGGGCTCCTCTGCTCAGTTAAATACACGAGGCCATTAAAGACCATTAAGGCCTGTGACTTTGGGGTGGGTGTAGCCCTTAAAGGGACCCCGTGATGGCGACCCCATCCACGCCGGTGGCAGGGCCAGCAAGGACGTATGCGCAGGTGGCAACCGCTTCCACAGCACCTCCTGCGCCACCCGCTGCCCTGCCACCATTTACACTTATAACAAAAAAACACGGGGTCAAGAGCTACACTCACCCCACAATGAGCATCGAGGAGTGCGTGCGGGCGATGGCTGGGGTAGTCGGCCCCTCGGCCATTGTCGCAGCCTCCAAGATGTCTGGGAAGGCTGTTTTCTTCCTGGGGTCGGAGCGGGCGGTGTCCCTGGCCCTCGAAAAGGGGCTCACGGTGGGCGGGACGTTCCTGCCGGTGGATCCTCTCGAAGCCACCGCGCAGAGGGTCATCGTGTCGAACGTCCCGCCCTTTGTTCCCGCTGGGCTCCTCCTCCCTCACCTACAACAACTGGGGGAGGTAAGGTCGGGGATCAACCCCATACCGCTCGGCCTCAGGGAGAACAGCCTGCGCCACGTGTTCTCCTTCCGCCGCCAGCTCTTTGTCCGGCTGGCGCGGGAGGACATGACAGAAGGGCACTTTAATGTGGTGCACGAGGGGACTGCCTACCGCGTCTTCTGGACGTCGGACGGCGTGCGGTGCCATGCCTGCAGGGAGGTGGGGCATGTTCGCAAGAACTGCCCCGCCTCCAAGGCCGCCAAACCACCGAAGGCGGCCAAGGCTGGCGCTGCCGCCACCCCTCCCCCTAGTTGCGTCCGCGTGCCGGGAGCCATGGGTGCGCGGGCATCGTCGGAGGCCTTTGTTTTCAGGGCCTCCGGCGGGGGGGAGGGAGAGCGTCCGACCGGAAAGAAGGCGCGGAAGAAGACAAAACATCAAGAGGCGGGTCCCCTCGGTGCGCCGGATAATTTGACCACCGCGCTCAGCCCAACCCCGTCACCGGCGAGCGCGGGGTGCCCCGAGCCCGTGCCCGAGCCCTTGAACAACACCACAGAGGGGCCCGGGCGCGGGCAAGAAAAGGAAAAGGGGGGGGCGGAGCGGGAGGCCTCGGCAGACATGGAGGTCTCCCTGACTCCGCGCGCCCCCAGGAACAAAAAGAGGCACCGCCCCAATGACGCGGAGGGGGAACAACATCCCTCCGCGGAGGAGTCGGTGCCCGCCGCGTGTCCCGCGTCCCCCACCAGCGCCCCCAAATTGCGCTGCAGGCGCGAGGAGTCTTTCCCCGGGGAGGGTGAGACAGTTGAGGCTGCCCAGCCTCTGCCTCCCGGGGATGGAGTGGAAGATCTGCCTGTCGTGGGGGGCGTGGGGACCGCGGAGGAATGCGTAGCCGCCGGGCCGGGCGTCCCGGGGACTGAGGCGGGCGAGGCCGAAAAGGCCGAACCTGAGCCCGCCCAGCTATTACCCAACTTCCCCCGGGAGTTGCTCGACCCGGCAGAAACAAAATATATTGATTTTAATGAAACTGTAGATGCTGGGCCGGGGGGTGGCAGCGGGGAGGGGGAGGAACACCCACCCTCGCCCCTTACTTTGGAGCTGGAGCACTTGGAGGGCCTGGGGATTTCCTATGGCCGGGTCTCTCCTTGTTCTCCGGTTCCTGGGGCGGAGGGGGAACCCCTTCCGCTGTCATTTCCCGACCCAGCACCATTTTTAAAAGAGCCCAGTGGGGACTCCTCTGCCGACGATCCTGGGGGTGGGATCGGGGCAGTGCCAGGGCCGGTTGGAGCGGCCGGTTCATTTGCCGTACCTTGTGCGGTCGATGGGCCGGCTGCTGGCGGCCACCTCCCGGAGGAGGACGGGGACTCGGTGGGGGACGCGGGTGAAGACCTAGAGACCACCGCCAGTGAGGCGGTGGATCTGCTCGCGGCCGCCGCTGAGGCCCTCCTCGTTCCTGCAAAGGAACTCCGGGACTTTTTGGCCCAGAGCCGGGGTCGCCGCGACCAAGCCCGACTGGCCCTGGAAAAATGGTCCGAGCCGGAGCTGATCAAGGGGTCCGTCCGCGCCGCCGTTGACAAAGGAGCAGCACCTTGAGCTGCGCGAGCTCGAGGGACTCCTCGCTGGGCTGCGGAGGGAGCGGAGTTCAACAAAAGACTCCGCTCCCTCCCCCACAATAGGTTAAGGTAGAGGTTGCACTATGCTTTTGCCATGAAGATAACCATAGCCAGCCTCAACATCAACGGCGGCAGAGGGGCACGCCGTAGATTTGACAATTTTTCGCTCCTGCGGGAGGGGAAATATGCGGTGTGCTTCCTGCAAGAAACCCACACCGTTCCGGGAGACGAAGCCACGTGGCTCCTGGAATGGCAAGGAGAGGTCCGCATGAGCCACCTCACCGCCATTTCTAGTGGGGTGGCCATCTTGCTGGGCCCGCATTTTCAGCCGGAGATCTTGGGGGTCGAGGAGCCCGTGCCAGGCCGCTTGCTGCACGTAACGGTTCGCCTGGGGGACGTGCCGCTCCATCTCGTGAACGTGTACGCCCCTCATCCCGGCCCGCAGCAAACGCGCTTCTTTGAAGAGGTGTCCGCTCTTCTTGGCTCCGTCGACGTCGGCGACTGCATTGTCCTCGGGGGGGATTTTAACTGCACCCTCGAGGCGAGGGACCGCTCCGGTGCCCCGCAGTGCATGACGGCGATGGAGAAGTTGAGGGACCTGGTCGGGTCCTTCGACTTGGTGGACGTCTGGCGAAATCTCCACCCCGACTCCAGCGCCTTTACTTGGGTGAGGCCTGGAGTTGGATGGTCTAGAGTCGACCGCCTTTACGTGTCTCGGGCGTACGTTTCCTGCGTCCCGGCGGCCTCCATGCGGCCGGTGCCGTGTTCGGACCACCACCTGGTGTGGGCGGAGCTCGCTTCGCTCCGCGCGAGGACGGGGTCCGCGTACTGGCACTTTAACAACCGGCTGCTGGAGGACGTGCGGTTCCAGGACTCGTTCCGTCGATTCTGGTCCGACTGGAGAAGGAAGCAGGGGGGCTTCCCCTCCTTGAGGCTATGGTGGGACGTGGGCAAGGCTCACGTCCGCGTCTTCTGTCAAGAGTACGCGAGGGGGTCGACCAAGAGGCGGGCGGCCAGAGTCGGGCGCCTAGAAAAAGAGGTGCTCGACCTGGAAGCCCGTCTCGGTCAAGTCGTCCAGGACCCGGCCCTGCGGACGGTGTACGAAGCGAAGAAGGCCGCGCTGAAGGACCTGCAGCTCGTCGGGTCCCGAGGCGCGTTCGTGAGGTCGCGGATCTGGTTCCTGCGGGATCTGGACCGCGGCTCCCCCTTCTTCTACTCGCTGGAAAAAAGGCAGAGTGTCCGTAAGCAGCTCTTGACGCTGCTGGCCGACGACGGCTCTCTCGTCTCGGATCCGGAGGGCGTCAACAACAGGGTCCGTGAATATTACGGGGCTCTGTTCTCTCCGGATCCGTCCAGCGAGGAAGCGCGTAGAGTTTTGTGGGAGGACCTGCCGAAGGTCAGCCCGGAGGGCGCCGAAAATCTGGAAGCTCCGCTAAGCCTGGCGGAGCTGACCGGTGCCCTCGCCCGGCTCTCGAGGGGAAAATCCCCGGGGCTGGACGGGCTGACCGTGGAGTTCCACAGGGCGTTCTGGGACGTCCTGGGGAGCGACTACGCGCGGGTCCTGGGGGAAAGTCTAGCGACCGGGGAGATGCCCCTCTCTTGGCGCAGGGCAGTCATCGTCCTGCTGCCTAAGAAGGGCGATCTCCGCCTCCTTAAGAACTGGCGCCCGGTCTCCCTCCTCAGCACGGACTACAAAATCTTCGCCAGGGCGATGTCTGCTCGCCTTGGTGCCGTGCTGGACCACATGATCCACCCCGACCAGTCATACACGGTCCCGGGCCGGACGATCCACGACAACATCCATCTGGTCCGGGACCTCATCCATTGCTCCCAGGAGGCTGGTCTGTCGGTCGCCTTCCTATCCCTCGACCAAGAGAAGGCGTTCGACAGGGTGGATCACGACTATCTGCTCGGAACTCTGCGCGCTTTCGGGTTCGGGACGCATTTCGTCGCCCGGATCCGACTTTTGTACGCCGCCGCGGAGTGTCTGATTAAGGTTAACGGGTCCTTGACGGCGCCCCTTCGCTTTAGGAGAGGGGTGCGCCAGGGATGCCCCATGTCCGGCCAGTTATACGCCGTTTGCGTGGAGCCTTTCCTGCGCCTCTTGCGGACGAGGTTGACGGGACTGGCTCTGCAAGGGCCGGGCGTGGAGGTCGTCCTCTCGGCTTACGCCGATGACGTGCTCCTCGCGGTAGAGGATCCCGCTGACCTGCGGAGGATGCGTGAGTGCCAGGAGATTTACTCGGCCGCGTCCTCCGCCAGGATCAACTGGGAGAAATGTTCCGGACTCCTGGTGGGTCAGTGGCGGGTGGACTCCCTGCCGGAGGAGCTCAGGCCTTTTGCCTGGAGCACGACCCATCTCCTCTATCTGGGAGTCTACCTTAGCCCCGACGAGGAAGCCTGGCCGGCGAACTGGCAGGAGCTGGAGGCCAAGGTCGCCGCTCGCCTAGGGCGCTGGACAGGACTGCTCCGAGTGCTGTCCTACAGGGGTCGAGCGCTAGTCATAAACCAGCTGGTGGCCGCAATGCTGTGGTACCGGCTGGTCACTTTGACCCCTCCCCCTGCGTTTGTCGCCAAGATACAGAAGAAGCTGGTGGACTTCTTCTGGAACAACAGGAAGCACTGGGTCTCTGCCGCGGTCTTGAGTCTCCCGCTTGAGGAGGGCGGTCAGTCGTTGGTGTGCGTCAGCGCCCAGCTCGCGACTTTCCGTCTTCAGACCCTGCAGAGATACCTTTACGTCGAGCCCCCTCCTAGGTGGTGTGCTCTGGCGAGGTATTTCTTCCGCCAGCAGCTCGACCTCAATTATGACACGCAGCTCCTGTTTGTGAACTTGGGGGGTGCCAGGACCGCCCTCCGGGAGCTGCCTGTCTTTTACAGGGAATTCATCAGGGTCTGGAACAAAGTCTCCACCAAGCGCAGCTCTCCGCCGGCTGGAGTGGCGGCCGTCCTGCAGGAGCCGCTGCTCGGGAATCCGTACCTCCACGGCCGAGGTTTTATGTGGCGGTCGGAAGAGAGGGCTGTGGCTGGTGAGGTGACCAGGGTCAGGGACCTGCTCGATGGCGGAGGAGTGGGCTGGATGGCGCCAGTTACGCTGGCGCGGCGCCTAAATTCTGCCAACGTCCGCCACGCGGCCGATGCCATCGAGTCGCTAAAAACAGCTCTGGGCCCTGACTCCGTTAGGTGTATCGAGGAGGCTCAAGCACGTGGGGAGATCCCGTCCGAACTGACCCCCGTCCGGACGGAATTCCTCATCGGCGCCAAACCCCGGAACCTCCCTCGGGGGCCGGCGCCTCACAACTTGAGCCGCCTCGGGGAAATCCCCTCCGTGCCTTTCAGTTCCGCGCGGAGGGGTTTCCTGTACGGGCTGCTCCTGCACACCCTCAACTTTGCCATCCTCGCCGGCCGTCCGGACACGCCATGGCGTACCATCTTGCCGTCCGGAGGAGGCGGGGGTCCCCGATGGAGGGCACTCTACGCAGGGGTCCTCCCACTATTCATCGGGGACTTGGCCTGGAGGGTGGTGCACGGAGCAGTGCCGTGCAATAAATTTTTAAGCCGGTTCACGGACTCCCAGGCCGCCTGCAATTTCTGCGGTCTGGAGGAGTCCGTGTTCCATGTTTTTATTGAGTGTACGAGGTTGCAGCCCCTGTTCCATTATTTGAAGGGGCTGCTCCTGAAATTCTGGCTGCACTTCAGTCCCACACTCCTGATCTTTGGGCACCCTGAGCGGAGGGGAGCGGGTAGGTCCGAGGGCCTCCTCGTAGGACTGCTCCTGGGCACGGCCAAGGGTGCCATCAGCCGGTCCAGGCAGCGGGCGGTCGAGGGGGTCGTTCAACCTGACTGCCTGCCTCTCTTCCGCTCTTACATCCGGTCCAGGGTGTCCTTGGAGATGGAGCACGCGGTGTCCACCGGTACGCTCGCGGCCTTCCGCGAGAGGTGGGCACCGGAGGGACTGGAGTGCATCATCACGCCCGGCAACCAAATTTTAATTTGATTTTACGTTTTAAAGTTTAATTTGTTTTAATTGCCGGTGCTTTTAGTGTCCCCCTTCCCTTTTATAGGGGGCACTGGGGAAAATTGTGATTTTAGTGCCCAAAAAAAAAACCAAAAAAAAAAAGAAAAACACAAAAAAAAACAAAAAAAAGGGGGGGAAAAAAAGGGCCTTGTAAATGTCTGGAGTGTCACCCAGGTTGGGTGGCACCGTTATTGTTTTATGTTTTCACAGGTAGACTCTAAAAGAGTTTCATGCACAAGGGACCAATCGTGAAGCAGTAGAGGCGTGTCCTGCACAGTAGGAGCTGTGAGCAGTGAGTGGAGCAGCTAGCAACTTGAGCTCCTGCCTGGAGAGCCCTGAGACCAGGCCAGGAACAGAAGGAAGGAAGGGGCTTCAGTACAACTTCTATCCAGAGGGAGAGGAGGAGGAAGCAGAAAACTCTTTTAACATCTTTACCATTTCTGCAAAGAGTTGGAGAGAGGGGGAAAAACCACAACAACCAACATCCAGTGTGGAAGGAGGGAGACTCTACTATCTCTACAGGTGGGTGTGGGTGCATTTCCCCAAACAGACTTTGTTGTATCGGTGGGGGGAGGAAAGAAGACCACTGAGGGCCGGAACATCGCGGGGGGTGTGTGTGTGTGTGGTAGTGTGCGTGGGGGCCGTGCTTACAACTAGGCCCCCCCCCACAATTGGAACCCCCCCCACCCCCCACATTTGCCTAGCCTGGGATAGCTGGAGCTACCAGGCTGAAGATTGTTATTTAATCACCCAATTAAAGATCGTTAGGAGTGCCTGGTGGCTCCAGCTACCCCAGGTGAAGACATCTTCTCCCCCCACCTGAAGACCACCTCAAAGACTTTTGTGTTTTGCCATCTGGGGAGTGCACCCACCCACAGCTGCGAGGAGAGACCTGCCCTCGCAGCCCCCCCCCTTCCCACCCCCCTCTCTCTTTTCTCTGCTACTCTGTTTCTCCCCTCTCTCTCTGAGAACCCTTTCCTTCCAAATTTAAAAAAAAAACAATTAAGACAACTGAGCAGAGGGAGCAAGGCCTCTCCCCAATTGTCAACGAGGGGAGAGGTGCCTCGTTAAGGGCTCCTCTGCTCAGTTAAATACACGAGGCCATTAAAGACCATTAAGGCCTGTGACTTTGGGGTGGGTGTAGCCCTTAAAGGGACCCCGTGATGGCGACCCCATCCACGCCGGTGGCAGGGCCAGCAAGGACGTATGCGCAGGTGGCAACCGCTTCCACAGCACCTCCTGCGCCACCCGCTGCCCTGCCACCATTTACACTTATAACAAAAAAACACGGGGTCAAGAGCTACACTCACCCCACAATGAGCATCGAGGAGTGCGTGCGGGCGATGGCTGGGGTAGTCGGCCCCTCGGCCATTGTCGCAGCCTCCAAGATGTCTGGGAAGGCTGTTTTCTTCCTGGGGTCGGAGCGGGCGGTGTCCCTGGCCCTCGAAAAGGGGCTCACGGTGGGCGGGACGTTCCTGCCGGTGGATCCTCTCGAGGCCACCGCGCAGAGGGTCATCGTGTCGAACGTCCCGCCCTTTGTTCCCGCTGGGCTCCTCCTCCCTCACCTACAACAACTGGGGGAGGTAAGGTCAGGGATCAACCCCATACCGCTCGGCCTCAGGGAGAACAGCCTGCGCCACGTGTTCTCCTTCCGCCGCCAGCTCTTTGTCCGGCTGGTGCGGGAGGAGACGACGGAGGGATCATTTAATGTGGTGCACGAGGGGACTGCCTACCGCGTCTTCTGGACGTCGGACGGCGTGCGGTGCCATGCCTGCAGGGAGGTGGGGCATGTTCGCAAGAACTGCCCCGCCTCCAAGGCCGCCAAACCACTGAAGGCGGCCAAGGCTGGCGCTGCCGCCACCCCTCCCCCTAGTTGCGTCCGCGTGCCGGGAGCCATGGGTGCGCGGGCATCGTCGGAGGCCTTTGTTTTCAGGGCCTCCGGCGGGGGGGAGGGAGAGCGTCCGACCGGAAAGAAGGCGCGGAAGAGGACAAAACATCAAGAGGCGGGTCCCCTCGGTGCGCCGGATAATTTGACCACCGCGCTCAGCCCAACCCCGTCACCGGCGAGCGCGGGGTGCCCCGAGCCCGTGCCCGAGCCCTTGAACAACACCACAGAGGGGCCCGGGCGCGGGCAAGAAAAGGAAAAGGGGGGGGCGGAGCGGGAGGCCTCGGCAGACATGGAGGTCTCCCTGACTCCGCGCGCCCCCAGGAACAAAAAGAGGCACCGCCCCAATGAGGCGGAGGGGGAACAATATCCCTCCGCGGAGGAGTCGGTGCCCGCCGCGTGTCCCGCGTCCCCCACCAGCGCCCCCAAATTGCGCTGCAGGCGCGAGGAGTCTTTCCCCGGGGAGGGTGAGACAGTTGAGGCTGCCCAGCCTCTGCCTCCCGGGGATGGAGTGGAAGATCTGCCTGTCGTGGGGGGCGTGGGGACCGCGGAGGAATGCGTAGCCGCCGGGCCGGGCGTCCCGGGGACTGAGGCGGGCGAGGCCGAAAAGGCCGAACCTGAGCCCGCCCAGCTATTACCCAACTTCCCCCGGGAGTCGCTCGACCCGGCAGAAACACAATATATTGATTTTAATGAAACTGTAGACGCTGGGCCGGGGGGTGGCAGCGGGGAGGGGGAGGAACACCCACCCTCGCCCCTTACTTTGGAGCTGGAGCACTTGGAGGGCCGGGGGATTTCCTATGGCCGGGTCTCTCCTTGTTCTCCGGTTCCTGGGGCGGAGGGGGAACCCCTTCCGCTGTCATTTCCCGACCCAGCACCATTTTTAAAAGAGCCCAGTGGGGACTCCTCTGCCGACGATCCTGGGGGTGGGATCGGGGCAGTGCCAGGGCCGGTTGGAGCGGCCGGTTCATTTGCCGTACCTTGTGCGGTCGATGGGCCGGCTGCTGGCGGCCAACTCCCGGAGGAGGACGGGGACTCGGTGGGGGACGCGGGTGAAGACCTAGAGACCACCGCCAGTGAGGCGGTGGATCTGCTCGCGGCCGCCGCTGAGGCCCTCCTCGTTCCTGCAAAGGAACTCCGGGACTTTTTGGCCCAGAGCCGGGGTCGCCGCGACCAAGCCCGACTGGCCCTGGATAAATGGTCCGAGCCGGAGCTGATCAAGGGGTCCGTCCGCGCCGCCGTTAAAACCTTGGCCGCGGGCGGGCCCTTGACAAAGGAGCAGCACCTTGAGCTGCGCGAGCTCGAGGGACTCCTCGCTGGGCTGCGGAGGGAGCGGAGTTCAACAAAAGACTCCGCTCCCTCCCCCACAATAGGTTAAGGTAGAGGTTGCACTATGCTTTTGCCATGAAGATAACCATAGCCAGCCTCAACACCAACGGCGGCAGAGGGGCACGCCGTAGATTTGACAATTTTTCGCTCCTGCGGGAGGGGAAATATGCGGTGTGCTTCCTGCAAGAAACCCACACCGTTCCGGGAGACGAAGCCACGTGGCTCCTGGAATGGCAAGGAGAGGTCCGCATGAGCCACCTCACCGCCATTTCTAGTGGGGTGGCCATCTTGCTGGGCCCGCATTTTCAGCCGGAGATCTTGGGGGTCGAGGAGCCCGTGCCAGGCCGCTTGCTGCACGTAACGGTTCGCCTGGGGGACGTGCCGCTCCATCTCGTGAACGTGTACGCCCCTCATCCCGGCCCGCAGCAAACGCGCTTCTTTGAAGAGGTGTCCGCTCTTCTTGGCTCCGTCGACGTCGGCGACTGCATTGTCCTCGGGGGGGATTTTAACTGCACCCTCGAGGCGAGGGACCGCTCCGGTGCCCCGCAGTGCATGACGGCGATGGAGAAGTTGAGGGACCTGGTCGGATCCTTCGACTTGGTGGACGTCTGGCGAAATCTCCACCCCGACTCCAGCGCCTTTACTTGGGTGAGGCCTGGAGTTGGATGGTCTAGAGTCGACCGCCTTTACGTGTCTCGGGCGTACGTTTCCTGCGTCCCGGCGGCCTCCATGCGGCCGGTGCCGTGTTCGGACCACCACCTGGTGTGGGCGGAGCTCGCTTCGCTCCGCGCGAGGACGGGGTCCGCGTACTGGCACTTTAACAACCGGCTGCTGGAGGACGTGCGTTTCCAGGACTCGTTCCGTCGATTCTGGTCCGACTGGAGAAGGAAGCAGGGGGGCTTCCCCTCCTTGAGGCTATGGTGGCACGTGGGCAAGGCTCACGTCCGCGTCTTCTGTCAAGAGTACGCGAGGGGGTCGACCAAGAGGCGGGCGGCCAGAGTCGGGCGCCTAGAAAAAGAGGTGCTCGACCTGGAAGCCCGTCTCGGTCAAGTCGTCCAGGACCCGGCCCTGCGGACGGTGTACGAAGCGAAGAAGGCCGCGCTGAAGGACCTGCAGCTCGTCGGGTCCCGAGGCGCGTACGTGAGGTCGCGGATCCGGTTCCTGCGGGATCTGGACCGCGGCTCCCCCTTCTTCTACTCGCTGGAAAAAAGGCAGAGTGTCCGTAAGCAGCTCTTGACGCTGCTGGCCGACGACGGCTCTCTCGTCTCGGATCCGGAGGGCGTCAACAACAGGGTCCGTGAATATTACGGGGCTCTGTTCTCTCCGGATCCGTCCAGCGAGGAAGCGCGTAGAGTTTTGTGGGAGGACCTGCCGAGGGTCGGCCCGGAGGGCGCCGAAAATCTGGAAGCTCCGCTAAGCTTGGCGGAGCTGACCGGTGCCCTCGCCCGGCTCTCGAGGGGAAAATCCCCGGGGCTGGACGGGCTGACCGTGGAGTTCCACAGGGCGTTCTGGGACGTCCTGGGGAGCGACTACGCGCGGGTCCTGGGGGAAAGTCTGGCGACCGGGGAGATGCCCCTCTCTTGGCGCAGGGCAGTCATCGTCCTGCTGCCTAAGAAGGGCGATCTCCGCCTCCTTAAGAACTGGCGCCCGGTCTCCCTCCTCAGCACGGACTACAAAATCTTCGCCAGGGCGATGTCTGCTCGCCTTGGTGCCGTGCTGGACCACATGATCCACCCCGACCAGTCATACACGGTCCCGGGCCGGACAATCCACGATAACATCCATCTGGTCCGGGACCTCATCCATTGTTCCCAGGAGGCTGGTCTGTCGGTCGCCTTCCTATCCCTCGACCAAGAGAAGGCGTTCGACAGGGTGGATCACGACTATCTGCTCGGAACTCTGCGCGCTTTCGGGTTCGGGACGCATTTCGTCGCCCGGATCCGACTTTTGTACGCCGCCGCGGAGTGTCTGATTAAGGTTAACGGGTCCTTGACGGCGCCCCTTCGCTTTAGGAGAGGGGTGCGCCAGGGATGCCCCATGTCCGGCCAGTTATACGCCGTTTGCGTGGAGCCTTTCCTGCGCCTCTTGCGGACGAGGTTGACGGGACTGGCTCTGCAAGGGCCGGGCGTGGAGGTCGTCCTCTCGGCTTACGCCGATGACGTGCTCCTCGCGATAGAGGATCCCGCTGACCTGCGGAGGATGCGTGAGTGCCAGGAGATTTACTCGGCCGCGTCCTCCGCCAGGATCAACTGGGAGAAATGTTCCGGACTCCTGGTGGGTCAGTGGCGGGTGGACTCCCTGCCGGAGGAGCTCAGGCCTTTTGCCTGGAGCACGACCCATCTCCTCTATCTGGGAGTCTACCTTAGCCCCGACGAGGGAGCCTGGCCGGCGAACTGGCAGGAGCTGGAGGCCAAGGTCGCCGCTCGCCTAGGGCGCTGGACAGGACTGCTCCGAGTGCTGTCCTACAGGGGTCGAGCGCTAGTCATAAACCAGCTGGTGGCCGCAATGCTGTGGTACCGGCTGGTCACTTTGACCCCTCCCCCTGCGTTTGTCGCCAAGATACAGAAGAAGCTGGTGGACTTCTTCTGGAACAACAGGAAGCACTGGGTCTCTGCCGCGGTCTTGAGTCTCCCGCTTGAGGAGGGCGGTCAGTCATTGGTGTGCGTCAGCGCCCAGCTCGCGACTTTCCGTCTTCAGACCCTGCAGAGATACCTTTACGTCGAGCCCCCTCCTAGGTGGTGTGCTCTGGCGAGGTATTTCTTCCGCCAGCAGCTCGACCTCAATTATGACACGCAGCTCCTGTTTGTGAACTTGGGGGGGTGCCAGGACCGCCCTCCGGGAGCTGCCTGTCTTTTACAGGGAACTCATCAGGGTCTGGAACAAAGTCTCCACCAAGCGCAGCTCTCCGCCGGCTGGAGTGGCGGCCGTCCTGCAGGAGCCGCTGCTCGGGAATCCGTACCTCCACGGCCGAGGTTTTATGTGGCGGTCGGAAGAGAGGGCTGTGGCTGGTGAGGTGACCAGGGTCAGGGACCTGCTCGATGGCGGAGGAGCGGGCTGGATGGCGCCAGTCACGCTGGCGCGGCGCCTAAATTCTGCCAACGTCCGCCGCGCGGCCGATGCCATCGAGTCGCTAAAAACAGCTCTGGGCCCTGACTCCGTTAGGTGTATCGAGGAGGCTCAAGCACGTGGGGAGATCCCGTCCGAACTGACCCCCGTCCGGACGGAATTCCTCATCGGCGCCAAACCCCGGAACCTCCCTCGGGGGCCGGCGCCTCACAACTTGAGCCGCCTCGGGGAAATCCCCTCCGTGCCTTTCAGTTCCGCGCGGAGGGGTTTCCTGTACGGGCTGCTCCTGCACACCCTCAACTTTGCCATCCTCGCCGGCCGTCCGGACACGCCATGGCGTACCATCTTGCCGTCCGGAGGAGGCGGGGGTCCCCGATGGAGGGCACTCTACGCAGGGGTCCTCCCACTATTCATCGGGGACTTGGCCTGGAGGGTGGTGCACGGAGCAGTTCCGTGCAATAAATTTTTAAGCCGGTTCACGGACTCCCAGGCCGCCTGCAATTTCTGCGGTCTGGAGGAGTCCGTGTTCCATGTTTTTATTGAATGCACGAGGTTGCAGCCCCTGTTCCACTATTTGAAGGGGCTGCTCCTGAAATTCTGGCTGCACTTCAGTCCCACTCTCCTGATCTTTGGGCACCCTGTGCGGAGGGGAGCGGGTAGGTCCGAAGGCCTCCTCGTAGGACTGCTCCTGGGCACGGCCAAGGGTGCCATCAGCCGGTCCAGGCAGCGGGCGGTCGAGGGGGTCGTTCAACCTGACTGCCTGCCTCTCTTCCGCTCTTACATCCGGTCCAGGGTGTCCTTGGAGATGGAGCACGCGGTGTCCACCGGTACGCTCGCGGCCTTCCGCGAGAGGTGGGCACCGGAGGGACTGGAGTGCATCATCACGCCCGGCAACCAAATTTTAATTTGATTTTACGTTTTAAAGTTAATTTGTTTTAATTGCCGGTGCTTTTAGTGTCCCCTTCCCTTTTATAGGGGGCACTGGGGAAAAATTGTGATTTTAGTGCCCAAAAAAAAAAAAAAAAAAAGAAAAAAACACAAAAAAAAACACAAAAAAGGGGGAAAAAAAAAAGGGCCTTGTAAATGTCTGGAGTGTCACCCAGGTCGGGTGGCACCGTTTAATGTTTTATGTTTTCACAGATAAACTCAAAAGAGTTTCATGCACAAGGGACCAATCGTGAAGCAGTAGAGGCGTGTCCTGCACAGTAGGAGCTGTGAGCAGTGAGTGGAGCAGCTAGCAACTTGAGCTCCTGCCTGGAGAGGCCTGAGAACAGCCCAGGAACAGAAGGAAGGAAGGGGCTTCACCTTCAACTTTACCCAGAGGGAGAGGAGGAGAACAGAAAACTTTACAACATCTTTACCATTCTGCAAGGAGTTGGAGAGAGGGGGAAAAACCAACAATATCCAGTGTGGAAGGAGGGAGACTCTACATTCTACAGGTGGGTGTGGGTGCATTTCCCAAAAAGACTTTGTTGTATCGGTGGGGGGAGGAAAGAAGACCACTGAGGGCCGGAACATCGCGGGGGGTGTGTGTGTGTGTGGTAGTGTGTGTGGGGGCCGTGCTTACAACTGGGCCCCCCCCACAATTGGAACCCCCCCCACCCCCCACATTTGCCTAGCCTGGGATAGCTGGAGCTACCAGGCTGAAGATTGTTGTTTTTCTCAATCACCCAATTAAAGATCGTTAGGAGTGCCTGGTGGCTCCAGCTACCCCAGGTGAAGACATCTTCTCCCCCCACCTGAAGACCACCCCAAAGACTTTTGTGTTTTGCCATCTGGGGAGTGCACCCACCCACAGCTGCGAGGAGAGACCTGCCCTCGCAGCCACCCCCCCTTCCCACCCCACTCTCTCTTTTCTCTGTTACTCTGTTTCTCCCCTCTCTCTCTGAGAGCCCTTCCTTCCAAATTTAATTTAAAAAAAAAACAATTTAAGACAACTGAGCAGAGGGAGCAAGGCCCCTCCCCAATTGCCAACTAGGGGAGAGGTGTGCCTCATTAAGGGCTCCTCTGATCAGTCATTATACAAGAGGCCAATAAAGACCATTAAGGCCTGTGACTTTGGGGTGGGTGTAGCCCTTAAAGGGACCCCGTGATGGCGACCCCATCCACGCCGGTGGCAGGGCCAGCGAAGACGTATGCGCAGGTGGCAACCGCTTCCACAGCACCTCCTGCGCCACCCGCTGCCCTGCCACCATTTACACTTATAACAAAAAAACACGGGGTCAAGAGCTACACTCACCCCACAATGACCATCGAGGAGTGCGTGCGGGCGATGGCTGGGGTAGTCGGCCCCTCGGCCATTGTCGCAGCCTCCAAGATGTCTGGGAAGGCTGTTTTCTTCCTGGGGTCGGAGCGGGCGGTGTCCCTGGCCCTCGAAAAGGGGCTCACGGTGGGCGGGACGTTCCTGCCGGTGGATCCTCTCGAGGCCACCGCGCAGAGGGTCATCGTGTCGAACGTCCCGCCCTTTGTTCCCGCTGAGCTCCTCCTCCCTCACCTACACCAACTGGGGGAGGTAAGGTCGGGGATCAACCCCATACCGCTCGGCCTCAGGGAGAACAGCCTGCGCCACGTGTTCTCCTTCCGCCGCCAGCTCTTTGTCCGGCTGGCGCGGGAGGACGTGACAGAAGGGCACTTTAATGTGGTGCACGAGGGGACTGCCTACCGCGTCTTCTGGACGTCGGACGGCGTGCGGTGCCATGCCTGCAGGGAGGTGGGGCATGTTCGTAAGAACTGCCCCGCCTCCAAGGCCGCCAAACCACCGAAGGCGGCCAAGGCTGGCGCTGCCGCCACCCCTCCCCCTAGTTGCGTCCGCGTGCCGGGAGCCATGGGTGCGCGGGCATCGTCGGAGGCCTTTGTTTTCAGGGCCTCCGGCGGGGGGGAGGGAGAGCGTCCGAGCGGAAAGAAGGCGCGGAAGAAGGAGAAACATCTAGAGACGGGTCCCCTCGGTGCGCCGGAAAGTCTGACCACCGCGCTCAGCCCAACCCAGTCACCGGCGAGCGCGGGGTGCCCCGAGCCCGTGCCCGGGCCCTTGAATACCACCACAGAGGGGCCCAGGCGCGGGCAAGAAAAGGAAAAGGGGGGGGCGGAGCGGGAGGCCTCGGCAGACATGGAGGTCTCCCTGACTCCGCGCGCCCCCAGGAACAAAAAGAGGCACCGCCCCAATGAGGCGGAGGGGGAACAACATCCCTCCGCGGAGGAGGCGGTGCCCGCCGCGTGTCCCGCGTCCCCCACCAGCGCCCCCAAATTGCGCTGCAGGCGCGAGGAGTCTTTCCCCGGGGAGGGTGAGACAGTTGAGGCTGCCCAGCCTCTGCCTCCCGGGGATGGAGTGGAAGATCTGCCTGTCGTGGGGGGCGTGGGGACCGCGGAGGAATGCGTAGCCGCCGGGCCGGGCATCCCGGGGACTGAGGCGGGCGAGGCCGAAAAGGCCGAACCTGAGCCCGCCCAGCTATTACCCAACTTCCCCCGGGAGTTGCTCGACCCGGCAGAAACAAAATATATTGATTTTAATGAAACTGTAGACGCTGGGCCGGGGGGTGGCAGCGGGGAGGGGGAGGAACACCCACCCTCGCCCCTTACTTTGGAGCTGGAGCACTTGGAGGGCCTGGGGATTTCCTATGGCCGGGTCTCTCCTTGTTCTCCGGTTCCTGGGGCGGAGGGGGAACCCCTTCCGCTGTCATTTCCCGACCCAGCACCATTTTTAAAAGAGCCCAGTGGGGACTCCTCTGCCGACGATCCTGGGGGTGGGATCGGGGCAGTGCCAGGGCCGGTTGGAGCGGCCGGTTCATTTGCCGTACCTTGTGCGGTCGATGGGCCGGCTGCTGGCGGCCACCTCCCGGAGGAGGACGGGGACTCGGTGGGGGACGCGGGTGAAGACCTAGAGACCACCGCCAGTGAGGCGGTGGATCTGCTCGCGGCCGCCGCTGAGGCCCTCCTCGTTCCTGCAAAGGAACTCCGGGACTTTTTGGCCCAGAGCCGGGGTCGCCGCGACCAAGCCCGACTGGCCCTGGATAAATGGTCCGAGCCGGAGCTGATCAAGGGGTCCGTCCGCGCCGCCGTTAAAACCTTGGCCGCGGGCGGGCCCTTGACAAAGGAGCAGCACCTTGAGCTGCGCGAGCTCGAGGGACTCCTCGCTGGGCTGCGGAGGGAGCGGAGTTCAACAAAAGACTCCGCTCCCTCCCCCACAATAGGTTAAGGTAGAGGTTGCACTATGCTTTTGCCATGAAGATAACCATAGCCAGCCTCAACATCAACGGCGGCAGAGGGGCACGCCGTAGATTTGACAATTTTTCGCTCCTGCGGGAGGGGAAATATGCGGTGTGCTTCCTGCAAGAAACCCACACCGTTCCGGGAGACGAAGCCACGTGGCTCCTGGAATGGCAAGGAGAGGTCCGCATGAGCCACCTCACCGCCATTTCTAGTGGGGTGGCCATCTTGCTGGGCCCGCATTTTCAGCCGGAGATCTTGGGGGTCGAGGAGCCCGTGCCAGGCCGCTTGCTGCACGTAACGGTTCGCCTGGGGGACGTGCCGCTCCATCTCGTGAACGTGTACGCCCCTCATCCTGGCCCGCAGCAAACGCGCTTCTTTGAAGAGGTGTCCGCTCTTCTTGGCTCCGTCGACGTCGGCGACTGCATTGTCCTCGGGGGTGATTTTAACTGCACCCTCGAGGCGAGGGACCGCTCCGGTGCCCCGCAGTGCATGACGGCGATGGAGAAGTTGAGGGACCTGGTCGGGTCCTTCGACTTGGTGGACGTCTGGCAAAATCTCCACCCCGACTCCAGCGCCTTTACTTGGGTGAGGCCTGGAGTTGGATGGTCTAGAGTCGACCGCCTTTACGTGTCTCGGGCGTACGTTTCCTGCGTCCCGGCGGCCTCCATGCGGCCGGTGCCGTGTTCGGACCACCACCTGGTGTGGGCGGAGCTCGCTTCGCTCCGCGCGAGGGCGGGGTCCGCGTACTGGCACTTTAACAACCGGCTGCTGGAGGACGTGCGTTTCCAGGACTCGTTCCGTCGATTCTGGTCCGACTGGAGAAGGAAGCAGGGGGGCTTCCCCTCCTTGAGGCTATGGTGGGACGTGGGCAAGGCTCACGTCCGCGTCTTCTGTCAAGAGTACGCGAGGGGGTCGACCAAGAGGCGGGCGGCCAGAGTCGGGCGCCTAGAAAAAGAGGTGCTCGACCTGGAAGCCCGTCTCGGTCAAGTCGTCCAGGACCCGGCCCTGCGGACGGTGTACGAAGCGAAGAAGGCCGCGCTGAAGGACCTGCAGCTCGTCGGGTCCCGAGGCGCGTTCGTGAGGTCGCGGATCCGGTTCCTGCGGGATCTGGACCGCGGCTCCCCCTTCTTCTACTCGCTGGAAAAAAGGCAGAGTGTCCGTAAGCAGCTCTTGACGCTGCTGGCCGACGACGGCTCTCTCGTCTCGGATCCGGAGGGCGTCAACAACAGGGTCCGTGAATATTACGGGGCTCTGTTCTCTCCGGATCCGTCCAGCGAGGAAGCGCGTAGAGTTTTGTGGGAGGACCTGCCGAAGGTCAGCCCGGAGGGCGCCGAAAATCTGGAAGCTCCGCTAAGCCTGGCGGAGCTGACCGGTGCCCTCGCCCGGCTCTCGAGGGGAAAATCCCCGGGGCTGGACGGGCTGACCGTGGAGTTCCACAGGGCGTTCTGGGACGTCCTGGGGGGCGACTACGCGCGGGTCCTGATGGAAAGTCTGGCGACCGGGGAGATGCCCCTCTCTTGGCGCAGGGCAGTCATCATCCTGCTGCCTAAGAAGGGCGATCTCCGCCTCCTTAAGAACTGGCGCCCGGTCTCCCTCCTCAGCACGGACTACAAAATCTTCGCCAGGGCGATGTCTGCTCGCCTTGGTGCCGTGCTGGACCACATGATCCACCCCGACCAGTCATACATGGTCCCGGGCCGGACAATCCACGACAACATCCATCTGGTCCGGGACCTCATCCATTGCTCCCAGGAGGCTGGTCTGTCGGTCGCCTTCCTATCCCTCGACCAAGAGAAGGCGTTCGACAGGGTGGATCACGACTATCTGCTCGGAACTCTGCGCGCTTTCGGGTTCGGGACGCATTTCGTCGCCCGGATCCGACTTTTGTACGCCGCCGCGGAGTGTCTGATTAAGGTTAACGGGTCCTTGACGGCGCCCCTTCGCTTTAGGAGAGGGGTGCGCCAGGGATGCCCCATGTCCGGCCAGTTATACGCCGTTTGCGTGGAGCCTTTCCTGCGCCTCTTGCGGACGAGGTTGACGGGACTGGCTCTGCAAGGGCCGGGCGTGGAGGTCGTCCTCTCGGCTTACGCCGATGACGTGCTCCTCGCGGTAGAGGATCCCGCTGACCTGCGGAGGATGCGTGAGTGCCAGGAGATTTACTCGGCCGCGTCCTCCGCCAGGATCAACTGGGAGAAATGTTCCGGACTCCTGGTGGGTCAGTGGCGGGTGGACTCCCTGCCGGAGGAGCTCAGGCCTTTTGCCTGGAGCACGACCCATCTCCTCTATCTGGGAGTCTACCTTAGCCCCGACGAGGAAGCCTGGCCGGCGAACTGGCAGGAGCTGGAGGCCAAGGTCGCCGCTCGCCTAGGGCGCTGGACAGGACTGCTCCGAGTGCTGTCCTACAGGGGTCGAGCGCTAGTCATAAACCAGCTGGTGGCCGCAATGCTGTGGTACCGGCTGGTCACTTTGACCCCTCCCCCTGCTTTTGTCGCCAAGATACAGAAGAAGCTGGTGGACTTCTTCTGGAACAACAGGAAGCACTGGGTCTCTGTCGCGGTCTTGAGTCTCCCGCTTGAGGAGGGCGGTCAGTCGTTGGTGTGCGTCAGCGCCCAGCTCGCGACTTTCCGTCTTCAGACCCTGCAGAGATACCTTTACGTCGAGCCCCCTCCTAGGTGGTGTGCTCTGGCGAGGTATTTCTTCCGCCAGCAGCTCGACCTCAATTATGACACGCAGCTCCTGTTTGTGAACTTGGGGGGTGCCAGGACCGCCCTCCGGGAGCTGCCTGTCTTTTACAGGGAACTCATCAGGGTCTGGAACAAAGTCTCCACCAAGCGCAGCTCTCCGCCGGCTGGAGTGGCGGCCGTCCTGCAGGAACCGCTGCTCGGGAATCCGTACCTCCACGGCCGAGGCTTCATGTGGCGGTCGGAAGAGAGGGCTGTGGCTGGTGAGGTGACCAGGGTCAGGGACCTGCTCGATGGCGGAGGAGCGGGCTGGATGGCGCCAGTCACGCTGGCGCGGCGCCTAAACTCTGCCAACGTCCGCCGCGCGGCCGATGCCATCGAGTCGCTAAAAACAGCTCTGGGCCCTGACTCCGTTAGGTGTATCGAGGAGGCTCAAGCACGTGGGGAGATCCCGTCCGAACTGACCCCCGTCCGGACGGAATTCCTCATCGGCGCCAAACCCCGGAACCTCCCTCGGGGGCCGGCGCCTCACAACTTGAGCCGCCTCGGGGAAATCCCCTCCGTGCCTTTCAGTTCCGCGCGGAGGGGTTTCCTGTACGGGCTGCTCCTGCACACCCTCAACTTTGCCATCCTCGCCGGCCGTCCGGACACGCCATGGCGTACCATCTTGCCGTCCGGAGGAGGCGGGGGTCCCCGATGGAGGGCACTCTACGCAGGGGTCCTCCCACTATTCATCGGGGACTTGGCCTGGAGGGTGGTGCACGGAGCAGTGCCGTGCAACAAATTTTTAAGCCGGTTCACGGACTCCCAGGCCGCCTGCAATTTCTACGGTCTGGAGGAGTCCGTGTTCCATGTTTTTATTGAATGCACAAGGTTGCAGCCCCTGTTCCACTATTTGAAGGGGCTGCTCCTGAAATTCTGGCTGCACTTCAGTCCCACTCTCCTGATCTTTGGGCACCCTGTGCGGAGGGGAGCGGGTAGGTCCGAGGGCCTCCTCGTAGGACTGCTCCTGGGCACGGCCAAGGGTGCCATCAGCCGGTCCAGGCAGCGGGCGGTCGAGGGGGTCGTTCAACCTGACTGCCTGCCTCTCTTCCGCTCTTACATCCGATCCAGGGTGTCCTTGGAGATGGAGCACGCGGTGTCCACCGGTACGCTCGCGGCCTTCCGCGAGAGGTGGGCACCGGAGGGACTGGAGTGCATCATCACGCCCGGCAACCAAATTTTAATTTGATTTTACGTTTTAAAGTTTAATTTGTTTTAATTGCCGGTGCTTTTAGTGTCCCCCTCTCCTTTTATAGGGGGCACTGGAAAAAGGAAAAATTTGATTTTAGTGCCCCAAAAAAAAAACACAAAAAAATAAATAAAAAAGGGGCCTTGTAAATGTCTTGTGTGTGTCATCCAGGTCGGGTGGCACGGATACATGTTTTATGTTTTTGCAGGTGAACTCCAAAAAGAGTTTCATGCACAAGGGACCAATCGTGAAGCAGTAGAGGCGTGTCCTGCACAGTAGGAGCTGTGAGCAGTGAGTGGAGCAGCTAGCAACTTGAGCTCCTGCCTGGAGAGGCCTGAGACCAGCCCAGGAACAGAAGGAAGGAAGGGGCTTCACCTTCAACTTTATCCAGAGGGAGAGGAGGAGAACAGAAAACTTTGTACATCTTTACCATTCTGCAAGAAGTTGGAGAGAGGGGGAAAAACCACAACAACATCCAGTGTGGAAGGAGGGAGACTCAACATTCTACAGGTGGGTGTGGGTGCATTTCCCCAAACAGACTTTGTTGTATCGGTGGGGGGAGGAAAGAAGACCACTGAGGGCCGGAACATCGCGGGGGGTGTGTGTGTGTGTGGTAGTGTGCGTGGGGGCCGTGCTTACAACTAGGCCCCCCCCACAATTGGAACCCCCCCCCACCCCCCCACATTTGCCTAGCCTGGGATAGCTGGAGCTACCAGGCTGAAGATTGTTGTTTTTCTCAATCACCCAATTAAAGATCGTTAGGAGTGCCTGGTGGCTCCAGCTACCCCAGGTGAAGACATCTTCTCCCCCCACCTGAAGACCACCTCAAAGACTTTTGTGTTTTGCCATCTGGGGAGTGCACCCACCCACAGCTGCGAGGAGAGACCTGCCCTCGCAGCCCCCCCCCCTTCCCACCCCCCTCTCTCTTTTCTCTGTTACTCTGTTTCTCCCCTCTCTCTCTGAGAGCCCTTCCTTCCAAATTTAATTTAAAAAAAAAACAATTTAAGACAACTGAGCAGAGGGAGCAAGGCCCCTCCCCAATTGCCAACTAGGGGAGAGGTGTGCCTCATTAAGGGCTCCTCTGCTCAGTCATTATACAAGAGGCCAATAAAGACCATTAAGGCCTGTGACTTTGGGGTGGGTGTAGCCCTTAAAGGGACCCCGTGATGGCGACCCCATCCACGCCGGTGGTGGGGCCAGCGAAGACGTATGCGCAGGTGGCAACCGCTTCCACAGCACCTCCTGCGCCACCCGCTGCCCTGCCACCATTTACACTTATAACAAAAAAACACGGGGTCAAGAGCTACACTCACCCCACAATGAGCATTGAAGAGTGCGTGCGGGCGATGGCTGGGGTAGTCGGCCCCTCGGCCATTGTCGCAGCCTCCAAGATGTCTGGGAAGGCCGTGTTCTTCCTGGGGTCGGAGCGGGCGGTGTCCCTGGCCCTTGAAAAGGGGCTCACGGTGGGCGGGACGTTCCTGCCGGTGGACCCTCTCGAGGCCACCGCGCAGAGGGTCATCGTGTCAAACGTCCCGCCCTTTGTTTCCGCTGAGCTCCTCCTCCCTCACCTACACCAACTGGGGGAGGTAAGGTCGGGGATCAACCCCATACCGCTCGGCCTCAGGGAGAACAGCCTGCGCCACGTGTTCTCCTTTCGCCGCCAGCTCTTTGTCCGGCTGGCGCGGGAGGACATGACAGAAGGGCACTTTAATGTGGTGCACGAGGGGACTGCCTACCGCGTCTTCTGGACGTCGGACGGCGTGCGGTGCCATGCCTGCAGGGAGGTGGGGCACGTTCGTAAGAACTGCCCCGCCTCCAAGGCCGCCAAACCACCGAAGGCGGCCATAGCTGGCGCCGCCGCCACCCCTCCCCCTAGTTGCGTCCGCGTGCCGGGAGCCATGGGTGCGCGGGCATCGTCGGAGGCCTTTGTTTTCAGGGCCTCCGGCGGGGGGGAGGGAGAGCGTCCGAGCGGAAAGAAGGCGCGGAAGAAGGAGAAACATCTAGAGGCGGGTCCCCTCGGTGCGCCGGAAAGTTTGACCACCGCGCTCAGCCCAACCCAGTCACCGGCGAGCGCGGGGTGCCCCGAGCCCGTGCCCGGGCCCTTGAATAACACCACAGAGGGGCCCAGGCGCGGGCAAGAAAAGAAAAAGGGGGGGGCGGAGCGGGAGGCCTCGGCAGACATGGGGGTCTCCCTGACTCCGCGCGCCCCCAGGAACAAAAGGAGGCACGGCTCCGATGAGACGGAGGGGGAACAACATCCCTCCGTGGAGGAGTCGGTGCCCGCCGCGTGTCCCACGTCCCCCACCAGCGCCCCCAAATTGCGCTGCAGGCGCGAGGAGTCTTTCCCCGGGGAGGGTGAGACAGTTGAGGCTGCCCAGCCTCTGCCTCCCGGGGATGGAGTGGAAGATCTGCCTGTCGTGGGGGGCGTGGGGACCGCGGAGGAATGCGTAGCCGCCGGGCCGGGCGTCCCGGGGACTGAGGCGGGCGAGGCCGAAAAGGCCGAACCTGAGCCCGCCCAGCTATTACCCAACTTCCCCCGGGAGTCGCTCGACCCGGCAGAAAAACAATTTATTGATTTTAATGAAACTGTAGATGCTGGGCCGGGGGGTGGCAGCGGGGAGGGGGAGGAACACCCACCCTCGCCCCTTACTTTGGAGCTGGAGCACTTGGAGGGCCTGGGGATTTCCTATGGCCGGGTCTCTCCTTGTTCTCCGGTTCCTGGGGCGGAGGGGGAACCCCTTCCGCTGTCATTTCCCGACCCGGCACCATTTTTAAAAGAGCCCAGTGGGGACTCCTCTGCCGACGATCCTGGGGGTGGGATCGGGGCAGTGCCAGGGCCGGTTGGAGCGGCCGGTTCATTTGCCGTACCTTGTGCGGTCGATGGGCCGGCTGCTGGCGGCCACCTCCCGGAGGAGGACGGGGACTCGGTGGGGGACGCGGGTGAAGACCTAGAGACCACCGCCAGTGAGGCGGTGGATCTGCTCGCGGCCGCCGCTGAGGCCCTCCTCATTCCTGCAAAGGAACTCCGGGACTTTTTGGCCCAGAGCCGGGGTCGCCGCGACCAAGCCCGACTGGCCCTGGAAAAATGGTCCGAGCCGGAACTGATCAAGGGGTCCGTCCGCGCCGCCGTTAAAACCTTGGCCGCGGGCGGGCCCTTGACAAAGGAGCAGCACCTTGAGCTGCGCGAGCTCGAGGGACTCCTCGCTGGGCTGCGGAGGGAGCGGAGTTCAACAAAAGACTCCGCTCCCTCCCCCACAATAGGTTAAGGTAGAGGTTGCACTATGCTTTTGCCATGAAGATAACCATAGCCAGCCTCAACATCAACGGCGGCAGAGGGGCACGCCGTAGATTTGACAATTTTTCGCTCCTGCGGGAGGGGAAATATGCGGTGTGCTTCCTGCAAGAAACCCACACCGTTCCGGGAGACGAAGCCACGTGGCTCCTGGAATGGCAAGGAGAGGTCCGCATGAGCCACCTCACCGCCATTTCTAGTGGGGTGGCCATCTTGCTGGGCCCGCATTTTCAGCCGGAGATCTTGGGGGTCGAGGAGCCCGTGCCAGGCCGCTTGCTGCACGTAACGGTTCGCCTGGGGGACGTGCCGCTCCATCTCGTGAACGTGTACGCCCCTCATCCCGGCCCGCAGCAAACGCGCTTCTTTGAAAAGGTGTCCGCTCTTCTTGGCTCCGTCGACGTCGGCGACTGCATTGTCCTCGGGGGGGATTTTAACTGCACCCTCGAGGCGAGGGACCGCTCCGGTGCCCCGCAGTGCATGACGGCGATGGAGAAGTTGAGGGACCTGGTCGGGTCCTTCGACTTGGTGGACGTCTGGCGAAATCTCCACCCCGACTCCAGCGCCTTTACTTGGGTGAGGCCTGGAGTTGGATGGTCTAGAGTCGACCGCCTTTACGTGTCTCGGGCGTACGTTTCCTGCGTCCCGGCGGCCTCCATGCGGCCGGTGCCGTGTTCGGACCACCACCTGGTGTGGGCGGAGCTCGCTTCGCTCCGCGCGAGGACGGGGTCCGCGTACTGGCACTTTAACAACCGGCTGCTGGAGGACGTGCGGTTCCAGGACTCGTTCCGTCGATTCTGGTCCGACTGGAGAAGGAAGCAGGGGGGCTTCCCCTCCTTGAGGCTATGGTGGGACGTGGGCAAGGCTCACGTCCGCGTCTTCTGTCAAGAGTACGCGAGGGGGTCGACCAAGAGGCGGGCGGCCAGAGTCGGGCGCCTAGAAAAAGAGGTGCTCGACCTGGAAGCCCGTCTCGGTCAAGTCGTCCAGGACCCGGCCCTGCGGACGGTGTACGAAGCGAAGAAGGCCGCGCTGAAGGACCTGCAGCTCGTCGGGTCCCGAGGCGCGTTCGTGAGGTCGCGGATCCGGTTCCTGCGGGATCTGGACCGCGGCTCCCCCTTCTTCTACTCGCTGGAAAAAAGGCAGAGTGTCCGTAAGCAGCTCTTGACGCTGCTGGCCGACGACGGCTCTCTCGTCTCGGATCCGGAGGGCGTCAACAACAGGGTCCGTGAATATTACGGGGCTCTGTTCTCTCCGGATCCGTCCAGCGAGGAAGCGCGTAGAGTTTTGTGGGAGGACCTGCCGAAGGTCGGCCCGGAGGGCGCCGAAAATCTGGAAGCTCCGCTAAGCCTGGCGGAGCTGACCGGTGCCCTCGCCCGGCTCTCGAGGGGAAAATCCCCGGGGCTGGACGGGCTGACCGTGGAGTTCCACAGGGCGTTCTGGGACGTCCTGGGGAGCGACTACGCGCGGGTCCTGGGGGAAAGTCTGGCGACCGGGGAGATGCCCCTCTCTTGGCGCAGGGCAGTCATCGTCCTGCTGCCTAAGAAGGGCGATCTCCGCCTCCTTAAGAACTGGCGCCCGGTCTCCCTCCTCAGCACGGACTACAAAATCTTCGCCAGGGCGATGTCTGCTCGCCTTGGTGCCGTGCTGGACCACATGATCCACCCCGACCAGTCATACACGGTCCCGGGCCGGACGATCCACGATAACATCCATCTGGTCCGGGACCTCATCCATTGTTCCCAGGAGGCTGGTCTGTCGGTCGCCTTCCTATCCCTCGACCAAGAGAAGGCGTTCGACAGGGTGGATCACGACTATCTGCTCGGAACTCTGCGCGCTTTCGGGTTCGGGACGCATTTCGTCGCCCGGATCCGACTTTTGTACGCCGCCGCGGAGTGTCTGATTAAGGTTAACGGGTCCTTGACGGCGCCCCTTCGCTTTAGGAGAGGGGTGCGCCAGGGATGCCCCATGTCCGGCCAGTTATACGCCGTTTGCGTGGAGCCTTTCCTGCGCCTCTTGCGGACGAGGTTGACGGGACTGGCTCTGCAAGGGCCGGGCGTGGAGGTCGTCCTCTCGGCTTACGCCGATGACGTGCTCCTCGCGATAGAGGATCCCGCTGACCTGCGGAGGATGCGTGAGTGCCAGGAGATTTACTCGGCCGCGTCCTCCGCCAGGATCAACTGGGAGAAATGTTCCGGACTCCTGGTGGGTCAGTGGCGGGTGGACTCCCTGCCGGAGGAGCTCAGGCCTTTTGCCTGGAGCACGACCCATCTCCTCTATCTGGGAGTCTACCTTAGCCCCGACGAGGGAGCCTGGCCGGCGAACTGGCAGGAGCTGGAGGCCAAGGTCGCCGCTCGCCTAGGGCGCTGGACAGGACTGCTCCGAGTGCTGTCCTACAGGGGTCGAGCGCTAGTCATAAACCAGCTGGTGGCCGCAATGCTGTGGTACCGGCTGGTCACTTTGACCCCTCCCCCTGCGTTTGTCGCCAAGATACAGAAGAAGCTGGTGGACTTCTTCTGGAACAACAGGAAGCACTGGGTCTCTGCCGCGGTCTTGAGTCTCCCGCTTGAGGAGGGCGGTCAGTCGTTGGTGTGCGTCAGCGCCCAGCTCGCGACTTTCCGTCTTCAGACCCTGCAGAGATACCTTTACGTCGAGCCCCCTCCTAGGTGGTGCGCTCTGGCGAGGTATTTCTTCCGCCAGCAGCTCGACCTCAATTATGACACGCAGCTCCTGTTTGTGAACTTGGGGGGTGCCAGGACCGCCCTCCGGGAGCTGCCTGTCTTTTACAGGGAACTCATCAGGGTCTGGAACAAAGTCTCCACCAAGCGCAGCTCTCCGCCGGCTGGAGTGGCGGCCGTCCTGCAGGAACCGCTGCTCGGGAATCCGTACCTCCACGGCCGAGGCTTCATGTGGCGGTCGGAAGAGAGGGCTGTGGCTGGTGAGGTGACCAGGGTCAGGGACCTGCTCGATGGCGGAGGAGCGGGCTGGATGGCGCCAGTCACGCTGGCGCGGCGCCTAAATTCTGCCAACGTCCGCCGCGCGGCCGATGCCATCGAGTCGCTAAAAACAGCTCTGGGCCCTGACTCCGTTAGGTGTATCGAGGAGGCTCAAGCACGTGGGGAGATCCCGTCCGAACTGACCCCCGTCCGGACGGAATTCCTCATCGGCGCCAAACCCCGGAACCTCCCTCGGGGGCCGGCGCCTCACAACTTGAGCCGCCTCGGGGAAATCCCCTCCGTGCCTTTCAGTTCCGCGCGGAGGGGTTTCCTGTACGGGCTGCTCCTGCACACCCTCAACTTTGCCATCCTCGCCGGCCGTCCGGACACGCCATGGCGTACCATCTTGCCGTCCGGAGGAGGCGGGGGTCCCCGATGGAGGGCACTCTACGCAGGGGTCCTCCCACTATTCATCGGGGACTTGGCCTGGAGGGTGGTGCACGGAGCAGTGCCGTGCAATAAATTTTTAAGCCGGTTCACGGACTCCCAGGCCGCCTGCAATTTCTGCGGTCTGGAGGAGTCCGTGTTCCATGTTTTTATTGAATGCACGAGGTTGCAGCCCCTGTTCCACTATTTGAAGGGGCTGCTCCTGAAATTCTGGCTGCACTTCAGTCCCACTCTCCTGATCTTTGGGCACCCTGAGCGGAGGGGAGCGGGTAGGTCCGAAGGCCTCCTCGTAGGACTGCTCCTGGGCACGGCCAAGGGTGCCATCAGCCGGTCCAGGCAGCGGGCGGTCGAGGGGGTCGTTCAACCTGACTGCCTGCCTCTCTTCCGCTCTTACATCCGGTCCAGGGTGTCCTTGGAGATGGAGCACGCGGTGTCCACCGGTACGCTCGCGGCCTTCCGCGAGAGGTGGGCACCGGAGGGACTGGAGTGCATCATCACGCCCGGCAACCAAATTTTAATTTGATTTTACGTTTTAAAGTTAATTTGTTTTAATTGCCGGTGCTTTTAGTGTCCCCTTCCCTTTTATAGGGGGCACTGGGGAAAAATTGTGATTTTAGTGCCCAAAAAAAAACCAAAAAAAAGAAAAACACAAAAAAAAAACAAAAAAAAGGGGGGAAAAAAGGGCCTTGGAAATGTCTGGAGTGTCACCCAGGTCGGGTGGCACTCTTTAATGTTTTATGTTTTCGCAGGTAGACTCTAAAAGAGTTTCATGCACAAGGGACCAATCGTGAAGCAGTAGAGGCGTGTCCTGCTCAGTTGGAGCTGTGAGCAGTGAGTGGAGCTGCTAGCAACTTGAGCTCCTGCCTGGAGAGCCCTGAGACCAGCCCAGGAAGAGAAGGAAGGAAGGGGCTTCACCTTCAACCTTTATCCAGAGGGAGAGGAGGAGAACAGAAAACTTTGTACATCTTTACCATTCTGCAAGGAGTTGGAGAGAGGGGGAAAAACCACAACAACATCCAGTGAGGAAGGAGGGAGACCCAACATTCTACAGGTGGGTGTGGGTGCATTTCCCCAAACAGACTTTGTTGTATCGGTGGGGGGAGGAAAGAAGACCACTGAGGGCCGGAACATCGCGGGGGGTGTGTGTGTGTGTGGTAGTGTGTGTGGGGGCCTTGCTTACAACTGGGCCCCCCCCACAATTGGAACCCCCCCCACCCCCCCCCCAATTGCCTAGCCTGGGATAGCTGGAGCTACCAGGCTGAAGATTGTTGTTTTTCTTAATCACCCAATTAAAGATCGTTAGGAGTGCCTGGTGGCTCCAGCTACCCCAGGTGAAGACATCTTCTCCCCCCACCTGAAGACCACCCCAAAGACTTTTGTGTTTTGCCATCTGGGGAGTGCACCCACCCACAGCTGCGAGGGGAGACCTGCCCTCGCAGCCCCCCCCCTTCCCACCCCCCTCTCTCTTTCTCTGTTACACTCTGTTTCTCCCCTCTCTCTCTGAGAGCCCTTTTCTTCCTAATTTAAAAAAAAACAATTAAGACAACTGAGCAGAGGGAGCAAGGCCCCACCCCAATTGCCAACTAGGGGAGAGGTGTGCCTCATTAAGGGCTCCTCTGCTCAGTCATTATATAAGAGGCCAATAAAGACCATTAAGGCCTGTGACTTTGGGGTGGGTGTAGCCCTTAAAGGGACCCCGTGATGGCGACCCCATCCACGCCGGTGGCAGGGCCAGCGAAGACGTATGCGCAGGTGGCAACCGCTTCCACAGCACCTCCTGCGCCACCCGCTGCCCTGCCACCATTTACACTTATAACAAAAAAACACGGGGTCAAGAGCTACACTCACCCCACAATGAGCATTGAGGAGTGCGTGCGGGCGATGGCTGGGGTAGTCGGCCCCTCGGCCATTGTCGCAGCCTCCAAGATGTCTGGGAAGGCCGTGTTCTTCCTGGGGTCGGAGCGGGCGGTGTCCCTGGCCCTCGAAAGGGGGCTCACGGTGGGCGGGACGTTCCTGCCGGTGGATCCCCTCGAGGCCACCGCGCAGAGGGTCATCGTGTCGAACGTCCCGCCCTTTGTTCCCGCTGGGCTCCTCCTCCCTCACCTACAACAACTGGGGGAGGTAAGGTCGGGGATCAACCCCATACCGCTCGGCCTCAGGGAGAACAGCCTGCGCCACGTGTTCTCCTTCCGCCGCCAGCTCTTTGTCCGGCTGGCGCGGGAGGAGACGACAGAGGGGTATTTTAATGTGGTGCACGAGGGGACTGCCTACCGCGTCTTCTGGACGTCGGACGGCGTGCGGTGCCATGCCTGCAGGGAGGTGGGGCACGTTCGCAAGAACTGCCCCGCCTCCAAGGCCGCCAAACCACCGAAGGCGGCCAAGGCTGGCGCCGCCGCCACCCCTCCCCCTAGTTGCGTCCGCGTGCCGGGAGCCATGGGTGCGCGGGCATCGTCGGAGGCCTTTGTTTTCAGGGCCTCCGGCGGGGGGGAGGGAGAGCGTCCGACCGGAAAGAAGGCGCGGAAGAAGACAAAACATCAAGAGGCGGGTCCCCTCAGTGCGCCGGATAATTTGACCACCGCGCTCAGCCCAACCCCGTCACCGGCGAGCGCGGGGTGCCCCGAGCCCGTGCCCGAGCCCTTGAACAACACCACAGAGGGGCCCGGGCGCGGGCAAGAAAAGGAAAAGGGGGGGGCGGAGCGGGAGGCCTCGGCAGACATGGAGGTCTCCCTGACTCCGCGCGCCCCCAGGAACAAAAAGAGGCACCGCCCCAATGACGCGGAGGGGGAACAACATCCCTCCGCGGAGGAGTCGGTGCCCGCCGCGTGTCCCGCGTCCCCCACCAGCGCCCCCAAATTGCGCTGCAGGCGCGAGGAGTCTTTCCCCGGGGAGGGTGAGACAGTTGAGGCTGCCCAGCCTCTGCCTCCCGGGGATGGAGTGGAAGATCTGCCTGTCGTGGGGGGCGTGGGGACCGCGGAGGAATGCGTAGCCGCCGGGCCGGGCGTCCCGGGGACTGAGGCGGGCGAGGCCGAAAAGGCCGAACCTGAGCCCGCCCAGCTATTACCCAACTTCCCCCGGGAGTTGCTCGACCCGGCAGAAACACAATATATTGATTTTAATGAAACTGTAGATGCTGGGCCGGGGGGTGGCAGCGGGGAGGGGGAGGAACACCCACCCTCGCCCCTTACTTTGGAGCTGGTGCACTTGGAGGGCCTGGGGATTTCCTATGGCCGGGTCTCTCCTTGTTCTCCGGTTCCTGGGGCGGAGGGGGAACCCCTTCCGCTGTCATTTCCCGACCCAGCACCAATTTTAAAAGAGCCCAGTGGGGACTCCTCTGCCGACGATCCTGGGGGTGGGATCGGGGCAGAGCCAGGGCCGGTTGGAGCGGCCGGTTCATTTGCCGTACCTTGTGCGGTCGATGGGCCGGCTGCTGGCGGCCACCTCCCGGAGGAGGACGGGGACTCGGTGGGGGACGCGGGAGAAGAACTAGAGACCACCGCCAGGGAGGCGGTGGATCTGCTCGCGGCCGCCGCTGAGGCCCTCCTCATTCCTGCAAAGGAACTCCGGGACTTTTTGGCCCAGAGCCGGGGTTGCCGCGACCAAGCCCGACTGGCCCTGGAAAAATGGTCCGAGCCGGAGCTGATCAAGGGGTCCGTCCGCGCCGCCGTTAAAACCTTGGCCGCGGGCGGGCCCTTGACAAAGGAGCAGCACCTTGAGCTGCGCGAGCTCGAGGGACTCCTCGCTGGGCTGCGGAGGGAGCGGAGTTCAACAAAAGACTCCGCTCCCCCCCCCACAATAGGTTAAGGTAGAGGTTGCACTATGCTTTTGCCATGAAGATAACCATAGCCAGCCTCAACATCAACGGCGGCAGAGGGGCACGCCGTAGATTTGACAATTTTTCGCTCCTGCGGGAGGGGAAATATGCGGTGTGCTTCCTGCAAGAAACCCACACCGTTCCGGGAGACGAAGCCACGTGGCTCCTGGAATGGCAAGGAGAGGTCCGCATGAGCCACCTCACCGCCATTTCTAGTGGGGTGGCCATCTTGCTGGGCCCGCATTTTCAGCCGGAGATCTTGGGGGTCGAGGAGCCCGTGCCAGGCCGCTTGCTGCACGTAACGGTTCGCCTGGGGGACGTGCCGCTCCATCTCGTGAACGTGTACGCCCCTCATCCCGGCCCGCAGCAGACGCGCTTCTTTGAAGAGGTGTCCGCTCTTCTTGGCTCCGTCGACGTCGGCGACTGCATTGTCCTCGGGGGGGATTTTAACTGCACCCTCGAGGCGAGGGACCGCTCCAGTGCCCCGCAGTGCATGACGGCGATGGAGAAGTTGAGGGACCTGGTCGGGTCCTTCGACTTGGTGGACGTCTGGCGAAATCTCCACCCCGACTCCAGCGCCTTTACTTGGGTGAGGCCTGGAGTTGGATGGTCTAGAGTCGACCGCCTTTACGTGTCTCGGGCGTACGTTTCCTGCGTCCCGGCGGCCTCCATGCGGCCGGTGCCGTGTTCGGACCACCACCTGGTGTGGGCGGAGCTCGCTTCGCTCCGCGCGAGGACGGGGTCCGCGTACTGGCACTTTAACAACCGGCTGCTGGAGGACGTGCGGTTCCAGGACTCGTTCCGTCAATTCTGGTCCGACTGGAGAAGGAAGCAGGGGGGCTTCCCCTCCTTGAGGCTATGGTGGGACGTGGGCAAGGCTCACGTCCGCGTCTTCTGTCAAGAGTACGCGAGGGGGTCGACCAAGAGGCGGGCGGCCAGAGTCGGGCGCCTAGAAAAAGAGGTGCTCGACCTGGAAGCCCGTCTCGGTCAAGTCGTCCATGACCCGGCCCTGCGGACGGTGTACGAAGCGAAGAAGGCCGCGCTGAAGGACCTGCAGCTCGTCGGGTCCCGAGGCGCGTTCGTGAGGTCACGGATCCGGTTCCTGCGGGATCTGGACCGCGGCTCCCCCTTCTGCTACTCGCTGGAAAAAAGGCAGAGTGTCCGTAAGCAGCTCTTGACGCTGCTGGCCGACGACGGCTCTCTCGTCTCGGATCCGGAGGGCGTCAACAACAGGGTCCGTGAATATTACGGGGCTCTGTTCTCTCCGGATCCGTCCAGCGAGGAAGCGCGTAGAGTTTTGTGGGAGGACCTGCCGAAGGTCAGCCCGGAGGGCGCCGAAAATCTGGAAGCTCCGCTAAGCCTGGCGGAGCTGACCGGTGCCCTCGCCCGGCTCTCGAGGGGAAAATCCCCGGGGCTGGACGGGCTGACCGTGGAGTTCCACAGGGCGTTCTGGGACGTCCTGGGGAGCGACTACGCGCGGGTCCTGGGGGAAAGTCTGGCGACCGGGGAGATGCCCCTCTCTTGGCGCAGGGCAGTCATCGTCCTGCTGCCTAAGAAGGGCGATCTCCGCCTCCTTAAGAACTGGCGCCCGGTCTCCCTCCTCAGCACGGACTACAAAATCTTCGCCAGGGCGATGTCTGCTCGCCTTGGTGCCGTGCTGGACCACATGATCCACCCCGACCAGTCATACACGGTCCCGGGCCGGACAATCCACGATAACATCCATCTGGTCCGGGACCTCATCCATTGTTCCCAGGAGGCTGGTCTGTCGGTCGCCTTCCTATCCCTCGACCAAGAGAAGGCGTTCGACAGGGTGGATCACGACTATCTGCTCGGAACTCTGCGCGCTTTCGGGTTCGGGACGCATTTCGTCGCCCGGATCCGACTTTTGTACGCCGCCGCGGAGTGTCTGATTAAGGTTAACGGGTCCTTGACGGCGCCCCTTCGCTTTAGGAGAGGGGTGCGCCAGGGATGCCCCATGTCCGGCCAGTTATATGCCGTTTGCGTGGAGCCTTTCCTGCGCCTCTTGCGGACGAGGTTGACGGGACTGGCTCTGCAAGGGCCGGGCGTGGAGGTCGTCCTCTCGGCTTACGCCGATGACGTGCTCCTCGCGGTAGAGGATCCCGCTGACCTGCGGAGGATGCGTGAGTGCCAGGAGATTTACTCGGCCGCGTCCTCCGCCAGGATCAACTGGGAGAAATGTTCCGGACTCCTGGTGGGTCAGTGGCGGGTGGACTCCCTGCCGGAGGAGCTCAGGCCTTTTGCCTGGAGCACGACCCATCTCCTCTATCTGGGAGTCTACCTTAGCCCCGACGAGGGAGCCTGGCCGGCGAACTGGCAGGAGCTGGAGGCCAAGGTCGCCGCTCGCCTAGGGCGCTGGACAGGACTGCTCCGAGTGCTGTCCTACAGGGGTCGAGCGCTAGTTATAAACCAGCTGGTGGCCGCAATGCTGTGGTACCGGCTGGTCACTTTGACCCCTCCCCCTGCGTTTGTCGCCAAGATACAGAAGAAGCTGGTGGACTTCTTCTGGAACAACAGGAAGCACTGGGTCTCTGCCGCGGTCTTGAGTCTCCCGCTTGAGGAGGGCGGTCAGTCGTTGGTGTGCGTCAGCGCCCAGCTCGCGACTTTCCGTCTTCAGACCCTGCAGAGATACCTTTACGTCGAGCCCCCTCCTAGGTGGTGTGCTCTGGCGAGGTATTTCTTCCGCCAGCAGCTCGACCTCAATTATGACACGCAGCTCCTGTTTGTGAACTTGGGGGGTGCCAGGACCGCCCTCCGGGAGCTGCCTGTCTTTTACAGGGAACTCATCAGGGTCTGGAACAAAGTCTCCACCAAGCGCAGCTCTCCACCGGCTGGAGTGGCGGCCGTCCTGCAGGAGCCGCTGCTCGGGAATCCGTACCTCCACGGCCGAGGTTTTATGTGGCGGTCGGAAGAGAGGGCTGTGGCTGGTGAGGTGACCAGGGTCAGGGACCTGCTCGATGGCGGAGGAGCGGGCTGGATGGCGCCAGTCACGCTGGCGCGGCGCCTAAATTCTGCCAACGTCCGCCACGCGGCCGATGCCATCGAGTCGCTAAAAACAGCTCTGGGCCCTGACTCCGTTAGGTGTATCGAGGAGGCTCAAGCACGTGGGGAGATCCCGTCCGAACTGACCCCCGTCCGGACGGAATTCCTCATCGGCGCCAAACCCCGGAACCTCCCTCGGGGGCCGGCGCCTCACAACTTGAGCCGCCTCGGGGAAATCCCCTCCGTGCCTTTCAGTTCCGCGCGGAGGGGTTTCCTGTACGGGCTGCTCCTGCACACCCTCAACTTTGCCATCCTCGCCGGCCGTCCGGACACGCCATGGCGTACCATCTTGCCGTCCGGAGGAGGCGGGGGTCCCCGATGGAGGGCACTCTACGCAGGGGTCCTCCCACTATTCATCGGGGACTTGGCCTGGAGGGTGGTGCACGGAGCAGTGCCGTGCAATAAATTTTTAAGCCGGTTCACGGACTCCCAGGCCGCCTGCAATTTCTGCGGTCTGGAGGAGTCCGTGTTCCATGTTTTTATTGAATGCACGAGGTTGCAGCCCCTGTTCCACTATTTGAAGGGGCTGCTCCTGAAATTCTGGCTGCACTTCAGTCCCACTCTCCTGATCTTTGGGCACCCTGTGCGGAGGGGAGCGGGTAGGTCCGAAGGCCTCCTCGTAGGACTGCTCCTGGGCACGGCCAAGGGTGCCATCAGCCGGTCCAGGCAGCGGGCGGTCGAGGGGGTCGTTCAACCTGACTGCCTGCCTCTCTTCCGCTCTTACATCCGGTCCAGGGTGTCCTTGGAGATGGAGCACGCGGTGTCCACCGGTACGCTCGCGGCCTTCCGCGAGAGGTGGGCACCGGAGGGACTGGAGTGCATCATCACGCCCGGCAACCAAATTTTAATTTGATTTTACGTTTTAAAGTTTAATTTGTTTTAATTGCCGGTGCTTTTAGTGTCCCCCTTCCCTTTTATAGGGGGCACTGGGGAAAATTGTGATTTTAGTGCCCAAAAAAAAAAACCAAAAAAAAAAAGAAAAAAGAAAAACACAAAAAAAAAAACAAAAAAAAAAGGGGGGAAAAAAGGGCCTTGAAAATGTCTGGAGTGTCACCCAGGTCGGGTGGCACCGTTTATTGTTTTTATGTTTTCACAGGTGAACTCAAAAGAGTTTCATGCACAAGAACCAATCGTAGAGGCGTGTCCTGCTCAGTAGGAGCTGTGAGCAGTGAGTGGAGCTGCTAGCAACTTGAGCTCCTGCCTGGAGAGCCCTGAGACCAGCCCAGGAATAGAAGGAAGGAAGGGGCTTCACCTTCAACTTTTATCCAGAGGGAGAGGAGGAGAACAGAAAACTTTTCAACATTTACCATTCTGCAAGGAGTTGGAGAGAGGGGAAAAGACCAACAACATCCAGTGTGGAAGGAGGGAGACCCAACATTTCTACAGGTGGGTGTGGGTGCATTCCCAAAAAGACTTTGTTATATCGGTGGGGGGAGGAAAGAAGACCACTGAGGGCCGGAACATCGCGGGGGGTGTGTGTGTGTGTGTGGTAGTGTGCGTGGGGGCCGTGCTTACAACTAGGCCCCCCCCCACAATTGGAACCCCCCCCCCCCCCCACATTTGCCTAGCCTGGGATAGCTGGAGCTACCAGGCTGAAGATTCTTTAAATCACCCTATTAAAGATCGTTTGGGATTGTGGGCCTGGTGGCTCTAGCTACCCCAGGTGAAGACGTCTTCTCCCCCCACCTGAAGACCAACCCAAAGACTGTGTTTTTTGTGTGTTTTGCCATCTGGGGAGTGCACCCACCCACAGCTGCGAGGGGAGACCTGCCCTCGCAGCCCCCCCCCCTTCCCACCCCCCTCTCTCTTTCTCCGTTACTCTCTGTTTCTCCCCTCTCTCTCTGAGAGCACTTTTCTTCCGAAATTTAAAAAAAAAAAAAAAAACCCAATTAAGACAACTGAGCAGAGGGAGCAAGGCCTCTCCCCAATTGTCAACGAGGGGAGAGGTGCCTCGTTAAGGGCTCCTCTGCTCAGTTAACATACGAGGCCATTAAAGACCATTAAGGCCTGTGACTCTGGGGTGGGTGTAGCCCTTAAAGGGACCCCGTGATGGCGACCCCATCCACGCCGGTGGCAGGGTCAGCAAGGACGTATGCGCAGGCGGTGTCCACATCCACGGCACCTCCTGCGCCACCCGCTGCCCTGCCACCGTTCAGACTTATAACCAGGAAACACGGGGTCAAGAGCTACACTCACCCCACAATGACCATCGAGGAGTGCGTGCGGGCGATGGCTGGGGTAGTCGGCCCCTCGGCCATTGTCGCAGCCTCCAAGATGTCTGGGAAGGCCGTGTTCTTCCTGGGGTCGGAGCGGGCGGTGTCCCTGGCCCTTGAAAAGGGGCTCACGGTGGGCGGGACGTTCCTGCCGGTGGACCCTCTCGAGGCCACCGCGCAGAGGGTCATCATTTCAAACGTCCCGCCCTTTGTTTCCGCTGAGCTCCTCCTCCCTCACCTACAACAACTGGGGGAGGTAAGGTCAGGGATCAACCCCATACCGCTCGGCCTCAGGGAGAACAACCTGCGCCACGTGTTCTCCTTCCGCCGCCAGCTCTTTGTCCGGCTGGCGCGGGAGGAGACGACGGAGGGATCTTTTAATGTGGTGCACGAGGGGACTGCCTACCGCGTCTTCTGAACGTCGGACGGCGTGCGGTGCCATGCCTGCAGGGAGGTGGGGCACGTTCGCAAGAACTGCCCCGCCTCCAAGGCCGCCAAACCACCGAAGGCGGCCAAGGCTGGCGCCGCCGCCACCCCTCCCCCTAGTTGCGTCCGCGTGCCGGGAGCCATGGGTGCGCGGGCATCGTCGGAGGCCTTTGTTTTCAGGGCCTCCGGCGGGGGGGAGGGAGAGCGTCTGACCGGAAAGAAGGCACGGAAGAAGACAAAACATCAAGAGGCGGGTCCCCTCAGTGCGCCGGATAATTTGACCACCGCGCTCAGCCCAACCCCGTCACCGGCGAGCGCGGGGTGCCCCGAGCCCGTGCCCGAGCCCTTGAACAACACCACAGAGGGGCCCGGGCGCGGGCAAGAAAAGGAAAAGGGGGGGGCGGAGCGGGAGGCCTCGGCAGACATGGAGGTCTCCCTGACTCCGCGCGCCCCCAGGAACAAAAAGAGGCACCGCCCCAATGACGCGGAGGGGGAACAACATCCCTCCGCGGAGGAGTCGGTGCCCGCCGCGTGTCCCGCGTCCCCCACCAGCGCCCCCAAATTGCGCTGCAGGCGCGAGGAGTCTTTCCCCGGGGAGGGTGAGACAGTTGAGGCTGCCCAGCCTCTGCCTCCCGGGGATGGAGTGGAAGATCTGCCTGTCGTGGGGGGCGTGGGGACCGCGGAGGAATGCGTAGCCGCCGGGCCGGGCGTCCCGGGGACTGAGGCGGGCGAGGCCGAAAAGGCCGAACCTGAGCCCGCCCAGCTATTACCCAACTTCCCCCGGGAGTTGCTCGACCCGGCAGAAACACAATATATTGATTTTAATGAAACTGTAGATGCTGGGCCGGGGGGTGGCAGCGGGGAGGGGGAGGAACACCCACCCTCGCCCCTTACTTTGGAGCTGGTGCACTTGGAGGGCCTGGGGATTTCCTATGGCCGGGTCTCTCCTTGTTCCCCGGTTCCTGGGGCGGAGGGGGAACCCCTTCCGCTGTCATTTCCCGACCCAGCACCAATTTTAAAAGAGCCCAGTGGGGACTCCTCTGCCGACGATCCTGGGGGTGGGATCGGGGCAGAGCCAGGGCCGGTTGGAGCGGCCGGTTCATTTGCCGTACCTTGTGCGGTCGATGGGCCGGCTGCTGGCGGCCACCTCCCGGAGGAGGACGGGGACTCGGTGGGGGACGCGGGAGAAGAACTAGAGACCACCGCCAGGGAGGCGGTGGATCTGCTCGCGGCCGCCGCTGAGGCCCTCCTCATTCCTGCAAAGGAACTCCGGGATTTTTTGGCCCAGAGCCGGGGTCGCCGCGACCAAGCCCGACTGGCCCTGGAAAAATGGTCCGAGCCGGAGCTGATCAAGGGGTCCGTCCGCGCCGCCGTTAAAACCTTGGCCGCGGGCGGGCCCTTGACAAAGGAGCAGCACCTTGAGCTGCGCGAGCTCGAGGGACTCCTCGCTGGGCTGCGGAGGGAGCGGAGTTCAACAAAAGACTCCGCTCCCTCCCCCACAATAGGTTAAGGTAGAGGTTGCACTATGCTTTTGCCATGAAGATAACCATAGCCAGCCTCAACATCAACGGCGGCAGAGGGGCACGCCGTAGATTTGACAATTTTTCGCTCCTGCGGGAGGGGAAATATGCGGTGTGCTTCCTGCAAGAAACCCACACCGTTCCGGGAGACGAAGCCACGTGGCTCCTGGAATGGCAAGGAGAGGTCCGCATGAGCCACCTCACCGCCATTTCTAGTGGGGTGGCCATCTTGCTGGGCCCGCATTTTCAGCCGGAGATCTTGGGGGTCGAGGAGCCCGTGCCAGGCCGCTTGCTGCACGTAACGGTTCGCCTGGGGGACGTGCCGCTCCATCTCGTGAACGTGTACGCCCCTCATCCCGGCCCGCAGCAAACGCGCTTCTTTGAAGAGGTGTCCGCTCTTCTTGGCTCCGTCGACGTCGGCGACTGCATTGTCCTCGGGGGGGATTTTAACTGCACCCTCGAGGCGAGGGACCGCTCCGGTGCCCCGCAGTGCACGACGGCGATGGAGAAGTTGAGGGACCTGGTCGGGTCCTTCGACTTGGTGGACGTCTGGCGAAATCTCCACCCCGACTCCAGCGCCTTTACTTGGGTGAGGCCTGGAGTTGGATGGTCTAGAGTCGACCGCCTTTACGTGTCTCGGGCGTACGTTTCCTGCGTCCCGGCGGCCTCCATGCGGCCGGTGCCGTGTTCGGACCACCACCTAGTGTGGGCGGAGCTCGCTTCGCTCCGCGCGAGGACGGGGTCCGCGTACTGGCACTTTAACAACCGGCTGCTGGAGGACGTGCGGTTCCAGGACTCGTTCCGTCGATTCTGGTCCGACTGGAGAAGGAAGCAGGGGGGCTTCCCCTCCTTGAGGCTATGGTGGGACGTGGGCAAGGCTCACGTCCGCGTCTTCTGTCAAGAGTACGCGAGGGGGTCGACCAAGAGGCGGGCGGCCAGAGTCGGGCGCCTAGAAAAAGAGGTGCTCGACCTGGAAGCCCGTCTCGGTCAAGTCGTCCAGGACCCGGCCCTGCGGACGGTGTACGAAGCGAAGAAGGCCGCGCTGAAGGACCTGCAGCTCGTCGGGTCCCGAGGCGCGTTCGTGAGGTCGCGGATCCGGTTCCTGCGGGATCTGGACCGCGGCTCCCCCTTCTTCTACTCGCTGGAAAAAAGGCAGAGTGTCCGTAAGCAGCTCTTGACGCTGCTGGCCGACGACGGCTCTCTCGTCTCGGATCCGGAGGGCGTCAACGACAGGGTCCGTGAATATTACGGGGCTCTGTTCTCTCCGGATCCGTCCAGCGAGGAAGCGCGTAGAGTTTTGTGGGAGGACCTGCCGAAGGTCAGCCCGGAGGGCGCCGAAAATCTGGAAGCTCCGCTAAGCCTGGCGGAGCTGACCGGTGCCCTCGCCCGGCTCTCGAGGGGAAAATCCCCGGGGCTGGACGGGCTGACCGTGGAGTTCCACAGAGCGTTCTGGGACGTCCTGGGGAGCGACTACGCGCGGGTCCTGGGGGAAAGTCTGGCAACCGGGGAGATGCCCCTCTCTTGGCGCAGGGCAGTCATCGTCCTGCTGCCTAAGAAGGGCGATCTCCACCTCCTTAAGAACTGGCGCCCGGTCTCCCTCCTCAGCACGGACTACAAAATCTTCGCCAGGGCGATGTCTGCTCGCCTTGGTGCCGTGCTGGACCACATGATCCACCCCGACCAGTCCTACACGGTCCCGGGCCGGACAATCCACGATAACATCCATCTGGTCCGGGACCTCATCCATTGTTCCCAGGAGGCTGGTCTGTCGGTCGCCTTCCTATCCCTCGACCAAGAGAAGGCGTTCGACAGGGTGGATCACGACTATCTGCTCGGAACTCTGCGCGTTTTCGGGTTCGGGACGCATTTCGTCGCCCGGATCCGACTTTTGTACGCCGCCGCGGAGTGTCTGATTAAGGTTAACGGGTCCTTGACGGCGCCCCTTCGCTTTAGGAGAGGGGTGCGCCAGGGATGCCCCATGTCCGGCCAGTTATACGCCGTTTGCGTGGAGCCTTTCCTGCGCCTCTTGCGGACGAGGTTGACGGGACTGGCTCTGCAAGGGCCGGGCGTGGAGGTCGTCCTCTCGGCTTACGCCGATGACGTGCTCCTCGCGATAGAGGATCCCGCTGACCTGCGGAGGATGCGTGAGTGCCAGGAGATTTACTCGGCCGCGTCCTCCGCCAGGATCAACTGGGAGAAATGTTCCGGACTCCTGGTGGGTCAGTGGCGGGTGGACTCCCTGCCGGAGAAGCTCAGGCCTTTTGCCTGGAGCACGACCCATCTCCTCTATCTGGGAGTCTACCTTAGCCCCGACGAGGGAGCCTGGCCGGCGAACTGGCAGGAGCTGGAGGCCAAGGTCGCCGCTCGCCTAGGGCGCTGGACAGGACTGCTCCGAGTGCTGTCCGACAGGGGTCGAGCGCTAGTCATAAACCAGCTGGTGGCCGCAATGTTGTGGTACCGGCTGGTCACTTTGACCCCTCCCCCTGCGTTTATCGCCAAGATACAGAAGAAGCTGGTGGACTTCTTCTGGAACAACAGGAAGCACTGGGTCTCTGCTGCGGTCTTGAGTCTCCCGCTTGAGGAGGGCGATCAGTCGTTGGTGTGCGTCAGCGCCCAGCTCGCGACTTTCCGTCTTCAGACCCTGCAGAGATACCTTTACGTCGAGCCCCCTCCTAGGTGGTGCGCTCTGGCGAGGTATTTCTTCCGCCAGCAGCTCGACCTCAATTATGACACGCAGCTCCTGTTTGTGAACTTGGGGGGTGCCAGGACCGCCCTCCGGGAGCTGCCTGTCTTTTACAGGGAACTCATCAGGGTCTGGAACAAAGTCTCCACCAAGCGCAGCTCTCCGCCGGCTGGAGTGGCGGCCGTCCTGCAGGAACCGCTGCTCGGGAATCCGTACCTCCACGGCCGAGGCTTTATGTGGCGGTCGGAAGAGAGGGCTGTGGCTGGTGAGGTGACCAGGGTCAGGGACCTGCTCGATGGCGGAGGAGCGGGCTGGATGGCGCCAGACACGCTGGCGCGGCGCCTAAATTCTGCCAACGTCCGCCACGCGGCCGATGCCATCGAGTCGCTAAAAACAGCTCTGGGCCCTGACTCTGTTAGGTGCATCGAGGAGGCTCAAGCACGTGGGGAGATCCCGTCCGAACTGACCCCCGTCCGGACGGAATTCCTCATCGGCGCCAAACCCCGGAACCTCCCTCGGGGGCCGGCGCCTCACAACTTGAGCCGCCTCGGGGAAATCCCCTCCGTGCCTTTCAGTTCCGCGCGGAGGGGTTTCCTGTACGGGCTGCTCCTGCACACCCTCAACTTTGCCATCCTCGCCGGCCGTCCGGACACGCCATGGCGTACCATCTTGCCGTCCGGAGGAGGCGGGGGTCCCCGATGGAGGGCACTCTACGCAGGGGTCCTCCCACTATTCATCGGGGACTTGGCCTGGAGGGTGGTGCACGGAGCAGTGCCGTGCAATAAATTTTTAAGCCGGTTCACGGACTCCCAGGCCGCCTGCAATTTCTGCGGTCTGGAGGAGTCCGTGTTCCATGTTTTTATTGAATGCACAAGGTTGCAGCCCCTGTTCCACTATTTGAAGGGGCTGCTCTTGAAATTCTGGCTGCACTTCAGTCCCACTCTCCTGATCTTTGGGCACCCTGTGCGGAGGGGAGCGGGTAGGTCCGAGGGCCTCCTCGTAGGACTGCTCCTGGGCACGGCCAAGGGTGCCATCAGCCGGTCCAGGCAGCGGGCGGTCGAGGGGGTCGTTCAACCTGACTGCCTGCCTCTCTTCCGCTCTTACATCCGGTCCAGGGTGTCCTTGGAAATGGAGCACGCGGTGTCCACCGGTACGCTCGCGGCCTTCCGCGAGAGGTGGGCACCGGAGGGACTGGAGTGCATCATCACGCCCGGCAACCAAATTTTAATTTGATTTTACGTTTTAAAGTTTAATTTGTTTTAATTGCCGGTGCTTTTAGTGTCCCCCTCCCCTTTTATAGGGGGCACTGGAAAAATTTGATTTTAGCGCCCAAAAAAAAAACCAAAAACCAAAAAAAAAAAAGTGGCCTTGAAAATGTCTGCTGTGTCACCCAGGTCGGGTGGCATGGTTTTAATGTTTTATGTTTTTGCAGGTTAACTCAAAAGAGTTTCATGCACAAGGAACCAATCGTGGAGCAGTAGAGGCGTGTCCTGCTCAGTTGGAGCTGTGAGCAGTGAGGAGAGCAGCTAGCAACTTGAGCTCCTGCCTGGAGAGCCCTGAGACCAGCCCAGGAAGAGAAGGAAGAAAGGGGCTTCACCTTCAACTTTTACCCAGAGGGAGAGGAGGAGAACAGAAAACTTTGTACATTTTTTACCATTTCTGCAAAGAGTTGGAGAGAGGGGGAAAAGACAAACAACATCCGGTGTGGAAGGAGGGAGACTCTACTACTTCTACAGGTGGGTGTTGGTGCATTTCCCAAAAAGACTTTGTTATATCGGTGGGGGGAGGAAAGAAGACCACTGAGGGCCGGAACATCGCGGGGGGGCGTGTGTGTGTGTGGAAGTGTGCGTGGGGGCTGTGCTTACAACTAGGCCCCCCCCACAATTGGAACCCCCCCCCCCACCCCCCCCACATTTGCCTAGCCTGGGATAGCTGGAGCTACCAGGCTGAAGATTGTTTAATCGCCCCATTAACATCGTTAGGAGTGGGTGCCTGGTGGCTCTAGCTACCCCAGGTGAAGACGTCTTCTCCCCCCACCTGAAGACCAATCCAAAGACTGTGTTTTTTGTGTGTTTTTGCCATCTGGGGAGTGCACCCACCCACAGCTGCGAGGGGAGACCTGCCCTCGCAGCCCCCCCCCCCCACTTCCCACCCCCCTCTCTCTTTCTCCGTTACCCTCTGTTTCTCCTCTCTCTCTCTGAGGCCTCTTTCTTCCAAATTAATAAAAAAAAACAATTAAGACAACTGAGCAGAGGGAGCAAGGCCCCTCCCCAATTACCAACTAGGGGAGAGGTGCCTCGTTAAGGGCTCCTCTGCTCAGTTTAATATACGAGGCCTAATTAAGACCATTAAGGCCTGTGACTTTGGGGTGGGTGTAGCCCTTAAAGGGACCCCGTGATGGTGACCCCATCCACGCCGGTGGCAGGGCCAGCAAGGACGTATGCGCAGGCGGTGTCCACATCCACGGCACCTCCTGCGCCACCCGCTGCCCTGCCACCTTTTACACTTATAACCAGGAAACACGGGGTCAAGAGCTACACTCACCCCACAATGACCATCGAGGAGTGCGTGCGGGCGATGGCTGGGGTAGTCGGCCCCTCGGCCATTGTCGCAGCCTCCAAGATGTCTGGGAAGGCCGTGTTCTTCCTGGGGTCGGAGCGGGCGGTGTCCCTGGCCCTTGAAAAGGGGCTCACGGTGGGCGGGACGTTCCTGCCGGTGGACCCTCTCGAGGCCACCGCGCAGAGGGTCATCGTGTCAAACGTCCCGCCCTTTGTTTCCGCTGAGCTCCTCCTCCCTCACCTGCAACAACTGGGGGAGGTAAGGTCAGGGATCAACCCCATACCGCTCGGCCTCAGGGAGAACAACCTGCGCCACGTGTTCTCCTTCCGCCGCCAGCTCTTTGTCCGGCTGGTGCGGGAGGAGACGACGGAGGGATCATTTAATGTGGTGCACGAGGGGACTGCCTACCGCGTCTTCTGGACGTCGGACGGCGTGCGGTGCCATGCCTGCAAGGAGGTGGGGCACGTTCGCAAGAACTGCCCCGCCTCCAAGGCCGCCAAACCACCGAAGGCGGCCAAGGCTGGCGCCGCCGCCACCCCTCCCCCTAGCTGCGTCCGCGTGCCGGGAGCCATGGGTGCGCGGGCATCGTCGGAGGCCTTTGTTTTCAGGGCCTCCGGCGGGGGGGAGGGAGAGCGTCCGACCGGAAGGAAGGCGCGGAAGAAGACAAAACATCCAGAGGCGGGTCCCCTCGGTGCGCCAGACAATTTGACCACCGCGCTCAGCCCAACCCAGTCACCGGCGAGCGCGGGGTGCCCCGAGCCCATGCCCGGGCCCTTGAATAACACCACAGAGGGGCCCAGGCGCGGGCAAGAAAAGGAAAAGGGGGGGGCGGAGCGGGAGGCCTCGGCAGACATGGGGGTCTCCCTGCCTCCGCGCGCCCCCAGGAACAAAAGGAGGCGCGGCTCCGATGAGGCGGAGGGGGAACAACATCCCTCCGCGGAGGAGTCGGTGCCCGCCGCGTGTCCCGCGTCCCCCACCAGCACTCCCAAATTGCGCTGCAGGCGCGAAGAGTCTGTCCCCGGGGAGGGTGAGGCAGTCGAGGCTGCCCAGCCGCTGCCTCCTGGGGATGGCATGGAAGATCTGCCTGTCGTGGGGGGCATGGGGACCGCGGAGGAATGCGTAGCCGCCGGGCCGGGCGTCCCGGGGACTGAGGCGGGCGAGGCCGAAAAGGCCGAACCTGAGCCCGCCCAGCCAATACCCAACTTCCCCCGGGAGTCGCTCGACCCGGCAGAAACACAATTTAGTGATTTTAATGACACTGTAGATCCTGGGCCGGGGGGTGGCAGCGGGGAGGGGGAGGAACACCCACCCTCGCCTCTTACTTTGGAGCTGGAGCACTTGGGGAGCCTGGGGATCTCCTATGGCCGGGTCTCTCCTTGTTCTCCGGTTCCTGGGGCGGAGGGGGAACCCCTTCCGCTGTCATTTCCCGGCCCGGCACCATTTTTAAAAGAGCCCAGTGGGGACTCCTCTGCCGACGATCCTGGGGGTGGGATCGGGGCAGAGCCAGGGCCGGTTGGAGCGGCCGGTTCATTTGCCGTACCTTGTGCGGTCGATGGGCCGGCTGCTGGCGGCTACCTCCCGGAGGAGGACGGGGACTCGGTGGGGGACGCGGGAGAAGAACTAGAGACCACCGCCAGGGAGGCGGTGGATCTGCTCGCGGCCGCCGCTGAGGCCCTCCTCATTCCTGCAAAGGAACTCCGGGACTTTTTGGCCCAGAGCCGGGGTCGCCGCGACCAAGCCCGACTGGCCCTGGAAAAATGGTCCGAGCCGGAGCTGATCAAGGGGTCCGTCCGCGCCGCCGTTAAAACCTTGGCCGCGGGCGGGCCCTTGACAAAGGAGCAGCACCTTGAGCTGCGCGAGCTCGAGGGACTCCTCGCTGGGCTGCGGAGGGAGCGGAGTTCAACAAAAGACTCCGCTCCCTCCCCCAGAATAGGTTAAGGTAGAGGTTGCACTATGCTTTTGCCATGAAGATAACCATAGCCAGCCTCAACATCAACGGCGGCAGAGGGGCACGCCGTAGATTTGACAATTTTTCGCTCCTGCGGGAGGGGAAATATGCGGTGTGCTTCCTGCAAGAAACCCACACCGTTCCGGGAGACGAAGCCACGTGGCTCCTGGAATGGCAAGGAGAGGTCCGCATGAGCCACCTCACCGCCATTTCTAGTGGGGTGGCCATCTTGCTGGGCATTTTCAGCCGGAGATCTTGAGGGTCGAGGAGCCCGTGCCAGGCCGCTTGCTGCACGTAACGGTTCGCCTGGGGGACGTGCCGCTCCATCTCGTGAACGTGTACGCCCCTCATCCCGGCCCGCAGCAAACGCGCTTCTTTGAAGAGGTGTCCGCTCTTCTTGGCTCCGTCGACGTCGGCGACTGCATTGTCCTCGGGGGGGATTTTAACTGCACCCTCGAGGTGAGGGACCGCTCCGGTGCCCCGCAGTGCACGACGGCGATGGAGAAGTTGAGGGACCTGGTCGGGTCCTTCGACTTGGTGGACGTCTGGCGAAATCTCCACCCCGACTCCAGCGCCTTTACTTGGGTGAGGCCTGGAGTTGGATGGTCTAGAGTCGACCGCCTTTACGTGTCTCGGGCGTACGTTTCCTGCGTCCCGGCGGCCTCCATGCGGCCGGTGCTGTGTTCGGACCACCACCTGGTGTGGGCGGAGCTCGCTTCGCTCCGCGCGAGGACGGGGTCCGCGTACTGGCACTTTAACAACCGGCTGCTGGAGGACGTGCGGTTCCAGGACTCGTTCCGTCGATTCTGGTCCGACTGGAGAAGGAAGCAGGGGGGCTTCCCCTCCTTGAGGCTATGGTGGGACGTGAGCAAGGCTCACGTCCGCGTCTTCTGTCAAGAGTACGCGAGGGGGTCGACCAAGAGGCGGGCGGCCAGAGTCGGGCGCCTAGAAAAAGAGGTGCTCGACCTGGAAGCCCGTCTCGGTCAAGTCGTCCAGGACCCGGCCCTGCGGACGGTGTACGAAGCGAAGAAGGCCGCGCTGAAGGACCTGCAGCTCGTCGGGTCCCGAGGCGCGTTCGTGAGGTCGCGGATCCGGTTCCTGCGGGATCTGGACCGCGGCTCCCCCTTCTTCTACTCGCTGGAAAAAAGGCAGAGTGTCCGTAAGCAGCTCTTGACGCTGCTGGCCGACGACGGCTCTCTCGTCTCGGATCCGGAGGGCGTCAACAACAGGGTCCGTGAATATTACGGGGCTCTGTTCTCTCCGGATCCGTCCAGTGAGGAAGCGCGTAGAGTTTTGTGGGAGGACCTGCCGAAGGTCAGCCCGGAGGGCGCCGAAAATCTGGAAGCTCCGCTAAGCCTGGCGGAGCTGACCGGTGCCCTCGCCCGGCTCTCGAGGGGAAAATCCCCGGGGCTGGACGGGCTGACCGTGGAGTTCCACAGGGCGTTCTGGGACGTCCTGGGGAGCGACTACGCGCGGGTCCTGGGGGAAAGTCTGGCGACCGGGGAGATGCCCCTCTCTTGGCGCAGGGCAGTCATCGTCCTGCTGCCTAAGAAGGGCGATCTCCGCCTCCTTAAGAACTGGCGCCCGGTCTCCCTCCTCAGCACGGACTACAAAATCTTCGCCAGGGCGATGTCTGCTCGCCTTGGTGCCGTGCTGGACCACATGATCCACCCCGACCAGTCCTACACGGTCCCGGGCCGGACAATCCACGATAACATCCATCTGGTCCGGGACCTCATCCATTGTTCCCAGGAGGCTGGTCTGTCGGTCGCCTTCCTATCCCTCGACCAAGAGAAGGCGTTCGACAGGGTGGATCACGACTATCTGCTCGAAACTCTGCGCGCTTTCGGGTTCGGGACGCATTTCATCGCCCGGATCCGACTTTTGTACGCCGCCGCGGAGTGTCTGATTAAGGTTAACGGGTCCTTGACGGCGCCCCTTCGCTTTAGTAGAGGGGTGCGCCAGGGATGCCCCATGTCCGGCCAGTTATACGCCGTTTGCGTGGAGCCTTTCCTGCGCCTCTTGCGGACGAGGTTGACGGGACTGGCTCTGCAAGGGCCGGGCGTGGAGGTCGTCCTCTCGGCTTACGCCGATGACGTGCTCCTCGCGGTAGAGGATCCCGCTGACCTGCGGAGGATGCGTGAGTGCCAGGAGATTTACTCGGCCGCGTCCTCCGCCAGGATCAACTGGGAGAAATGTTCTGGACTCCTGGTGGGTCAGTGGCGGGTGGACTCCCTGCCGGAGGAGCTCAGGCCTTTTGCCTGGAGCACGACCCATCTCCTCTATCTGGGAGTCTACCTTAGCCCCGACGAGGGAGCCTGGCCGGCGAACTGGCAGGAGCTGGAGGCCAAGGTCGCCGCTCGCCTAGGGCGCTGGACAGGACTGCTCCGAGTGCTGTCCTACAGGGGTCGAGCGCTAGTCATAAACCAGCTGGTGGCCGCAATGCTGTGGTACCGGCTGGTCACTTTGACCCCTCCCCCTGCGTTTGTCGCCAAGATACAGAAGAAGCTGGTGGACTTCTTCTGGAACAACAGGAAGCACTGGGTCTCTGCCGCGGTCCTGAGTCTCCCGCTTGAGGAGGGCGGTCAGTCGTTGGTGTGCGTCAGCGCCCAGCTCGCGACTTTCCGTCTTCAGACCCTGCAGAGATACCTTTACGTCGAGCCCCCTCCTAGGTGGTGCGCTCTGGCGAGGTATTTCTTCCGCCAGCAGCTCGACCTCAATTATGACACGCAGCTCCTGTTTGTGAACTTGGGGGGTGCCAGGACCGCCCTCCGGGAGCTGCCTGTCTTTTACAGGGAACTCATCAGGGTCTGGAACAAAGTCTCCACCAAGCGCAGCTCTCCGCCGGCTGGAGTGGCGGCCGTCCTGCAGGAACCGCTGCTCGGGAATCCGTACCTCCACGGCCGAGGTTTTATGTGGCGGTCGGAAGAGAGGGCTGTGGCTGGTGAGGTGACCAGGGTCAGGGACCTGCTCGATGGCGGAGGAGCGGGCTGGATGGCGCCAGACACGCTGGCGCGGCGCCTAAATTCTGCCAACGTCCGCCACGCGGCCGATGCCATCGAGTCGCTAAAAACAGCTCTGGGCCCTGACTCCGTTAGGTGCATCGAGGAGGCTCAAGCACGTGGGGAGATCCCGTCCGAACTGACCCCCGTCCGGACAGAATTCCTCATCGGCGCCAAACCCCGGAACCTCCCTCGGGGGCCGGCGCCTCACAACTTGAGCCGCCTCGGGGAAATCCCCTCCGTGCCTTTCAGTTCCGCGCGGAGGGGTTTCCTGTACGGGCTGCTCCTGCACACCCTCAACTTTGCCATCCTCGCCGGCCGTCCGGACACGCCATGGCGTACCATCTTGCCGTCCGGAGGAGGCGGGGGTCCCCGATGGAGGGCACTCTACGCAGGGGTCCTCCCACTATTCATCGGGGACTTGGCCTGGAGGGTGGTGCACGGAGCAGTGCCGTGCAACAAATTTTTAAGCCGGTTCACGGACTCCCAGGCCGCCTGCAATTTCTGCGGTCTGGAGGAGTCCGTGTTCCATGTTTTTATTGAGTGCACAAGGTTGCAGCCCCTGTTCCATTATTTGAAGGGGCTGCTCCTGAAATTCTGGCTGCACTTCAGTCCCACTCTCCTGATCTTTGGGCACCCTGTGCGGAGGGGAGCGGGTAGGTCCGAGGGCCTCCTCGTAGGACTGCTCCTGGGCACGGCCAAGGGTGCCATCAGCCGGTCCAGGCAGCGGGTGGTCGAGGGGGTCGTTCAACCTGACTGCCTGCCTCTCTTCCGCTCTTACATCCGGTCCAGGGTGTCCTTGGAAATGGAGCACGCGGTGTCCACCGGTACGCTCGCGGCCTTCCGCGAGAGGTGGGCACCGGAGGGACTGGAGTGCATCATCACGCCCGGCAACCAAATTTTAATTTGATTTTACGTTTTAAAGTTTAATTTGTTTTAATTGCCGGTGCTTTTAGTGTCCCCCTCTCCTTTTATAGGGGGCACTGGAAAAAGGAAAAATTTGTTTTTAGTGCCCAAAAAAAAAACCCACAAAAAAACCCAAAAAAAAACAAAAAAGGGCCTTGTAAATGTCTTGTGTGTGTCATCCAGGTCGGGTGGCACGGATACATGTTTTATGTTTTGCAGGTTAACTCAAAAGAGTTTCATGCACAAGGACCCCCAGGTCCCTCTGCACCGCAGCATGTTGTAATTTCTCCCCATTCAAATAATATTCCCTTTTACTGTTTTTTTTCCCAAGGTGGATGACCTCACAATTTCCGACATTGTATTCCATCTGCCAAACCTTAGCCCATTCGCCTAACCTATCTAAATCTCTTTGCAGCCTCTCTGTGTCCTCTACACAACCCGCTTTCCCACTAATCTTTGTGTCATCTGCAAATTTTGTTACACTACACTCTGTACCCTCTTCCAGGTCATCTATGTATATTGGAAACAGTTGTGGTCCCAGCACCGATCCCTGTGGCACACCACTAACCACTGATTTCCAACCCAAAAAGGACCCATTTATCCCGACTCTCTTCTTTCTGTTAGCCAGCCAATTCTCGATCCATGCTAATACATTTCCTGACTCCGCGTACCTTTATCTTCTGCAGTAACCTTTTGTGTGGCACCTTATCGAATGCCTTTTGAAAATCTAAATACACCACATCCATCTTTGCACCTCTATCACTCTTCTCTCTCTCTAAATCTCTCTTTCTCTCTCTCTCTTTTCTCCCTCTTTCTGCCTTTCTCTTTCTTTTTCTCTCACTTTCTCTTTCTCTATCTCTCACTCCCTCTTTCCCTCTCTGTTGTTCTCTCTTTCTTTCTCTCTCTTTCTCTCTTTATCTCCCTCACTATCTCTCTTTCTCAATATCCTTCTCTCTCTCTCTCTTTTTTCTCTCTCTCTCGTTCTCTCTCTTTCTTTCTATTTCTCTTACTCTCTCTCGCTCTTTCTCTCTCTCTTTCTCTTTCTCTCTCTCTTCCTCTCTTCCTCTTTCTCTATCGTTCTCTCTCTCTCTTGCTCTCTCTTTCTTTCTCTCTTTCTGTCTCTCTCTCACTCTCTCTCCCTCATTCTCTTTCTCTCCCATTCTCTCTCTCTGCCTCTCTTCCTCTTCCTCTCTATTACTTTTTTTCTTTCTCACTCTCTTTCTCGCTCTCTCTTTCTCTTCCTCTCTGTCTTTCTCTCTATCACAGATTCTCTCTCTTTCTCTCTCTTTCTCTATCTCACATTCTCTCTCTCTTTGTCTCTCTCTCTTTCTCTCTCTTTTTCTCTATCTTTCTCTTCCTCTCTATCTCCCTCTCCCTCTTACTCTTGCTCTTTTTCTCTTTCTTTCTCTTTCTATCTTTATCTCTCACTCGCTCTTTCTCGCGCTCTATCTTTCTCTCTCCCCCTCCCCTTCCGCTCTCTATTTCTCTCTCGCTCTTTCTCTCTCTCTCCCTATTTCTCTCCCCCTCTCTTACTCTGTTTCTTTCTCCCTCTCACTCTCTCGCTCTCATTCTCTCCATCTCTCTCTCTCTTTCTCTTCCTCACTGTATTTCTCTCTCTCAATCTTTCTCTCTCTCCCTTTCTCTCTCTATCTATCTTTCTCTCTTTTCTCTCTCTTTCTCTTTCTCTATCTCTCTCTTCCTCTCACTCTCTCTTTCTGTCTCTTGCTCTCTCTTTCTCTCTCTATCTCTCTTTCTCTCTCATTCTCTTTTTTCTATCGCTCTCTTGCTCTCTCTTCCTCTCTTTATCTCTCTCTCTCTCTTTCTCACTCTCCATCTTTCCCTCTCTCTCTGTCTTCCTCTTTTTCTCTCTCTTTCTCTCTCTCTCTCTTTCTCTCTCACTCTCTCTTTCTCTTTCTCTCTCTCTTTTTCTTTATCTCTCTCTTTCTCTATCTTTCTTTCTCACTCTCTCTTGCTCTCTCTTTCTCTCTCTTTCTCTTTCTCTCTCTTTCTATCCCTCTCTCATTCTCTCTCTCTCTTTCCCTTTCTCTTTCATCCTCTCTCTCTTTATCTTTCTCTCTTTTGCCTTCTCTTTCTGTCTCTTTTTCTCCCTCTCTCTCTCTTTCTTGCTCTCTCTTTCGCTCTCTTTCGCTCTCTTTTTCTCTCATTCTCTTTTTTCTATTGCTCTCTTGCTCTCTCTTTCTCTCTTTCTCTCTCTCTCGCTCTTTCTCGCTCTCCATCTTTCCCTCTCTCTGTCTTTCTCTCTCTCTCTTTCTCTCTATCTCACTCTCTTTCTCTCTCTCTTTCTCTTTCTCACTATCTCTCTCTTTATCTTTCTTTCTCTCTCTCTTGCTCTCTCTTTCTCTCTCTTTCTCATTCTCACTCTCTTTCTATTCCTCTCTCGTTCTCTCTCTTTCTCTTTCTCTCTCTTTCTCTTTCGCTCTCGTTCATTCTCTCTCTCTTTCTCTGTCTCTTTCGCTTTCTCTTTCTCTCTCTCTCTATTACTCTCTCCCTTTCTCTCTCTCTCTTTCTCTCTTTTTCTCTCTCGCTCTTTCCCTCTCTTTCTCTTACTCTATCTCTTTCTCTCTCTTTCCATCTCTCGCTTTCTCTCTCTCTTTTTCTCTCTCCCTCTCTCTATCTCTCTCTCCCCTCTATATCTCTCTCTCTCTCCCTCTCTCTTCCCTCTCTCTTCCCTTCTCTCTCTTTCTCTCTCGCTTGCTCTCTCTCTTTCTCTCTTTCTCTCTCATTTCATCTCTCTTTCTCTCTCTTTCTCTTTCTCTCTCTTTCCCTCTCTTTCTTTCTCTCTCTCTCATTCTCTCTCTTTCTCTCTCTCTCATTCTCTCTCTTTCTGTCTCTCTATCGCTCTCTATCCCTCTTTCTCACTCTCTCTTTCTTGCACTCTCTTTTTCTCTCTCTCTTTCTCTCTCACTCTATCTTACTCTCTGCCTCTCTATTTCTCTCTCTCTCTCCTCTTTCTCTCACTCTTTCTTCCTCTCTCCCTTTCTCGCAATCTCTCCCTAGCTCTCTCTCTCCATCCCTCTTTCTCTCTCTTTCTCTTTTTCTTTATATTTTTCTCTCTCTCTCTCTTTCTCTCTCTCTCTTTCACTCTCTCCCACTTTCTCTCTTTTATTCTCATTCTCTTGCTCTCTTTCTTTCTCTCGCTCTCACTCTTTTTTGTACTCCATCTTTCTCTCTCGCCCACTTTCTCCTTCTCTCCCTCCTTCTCCCTCTCTCTCTCCCTATCTCTCTCTGTTTCTCTCTCTTTCTCTCTCTCCCATTCTCTCTATCTGTCTCTCTTTCTTTTTCTCTCTCTTTTCTGTCTTTCTCATTATCTCTATCTCTCTCACCCTTTCACTCGCTCTCTGTCTCTCGCTCTCTCTCTCTCTCTTTTTCTCTCATTCTCTTTTTCTCTATCACATTCTTGCTCTCTCTTTCTCTCTTTATCTCTCTTACTCTTTCTTGCACTCCATCTTTCACTCTCTGTGTCTCCCTCTCTCTTTTTCTCTCTCTCTTTCTCTCTGTCTTTCTCTCAGTCTCTCTCTCTCTTTCTCTCTTGCTTTCTCTTTCTCTCTATCTCTCTCTCTCCCTCTTTATCTTTCTTTCTCTCTCTCCCTTGCTCTCTTTCTCTTTCTCTCTCGCTTTCTCTCCCTCTCTCGCTCTCCCTCCCTCTTTCTCTCTCTCTTTCTCTTTCTCTTTCTCTCTCTCTCTCTCGTTCTCTCTCGCATTCTCTCTCTCTTTTGCTTTCTCTTTCTCTCTCTTTCTTTCTTTCTCTATTACTCTCTCTCTCGTTCCCTCTCTCTCTTTCTTTCTCTTTCTCTCTCTCGCTTTCTATCTCTCTCAATCTTTCTGGCTTTCTTTCACTCTCTTTCTTTTCATCTTATCAGCTCTTTCTCACGCTCTATCCTTCTCTTTCTCTCTTTTTCTCTCTCTCTCTTTCTCTCTCTCTCCTCTTTCTCTTACTCTCTCCCTTTCTCGCTCTCTCTTCCTCTCTCTCTCTATCTATTTGTCTTTTTCTTTCTCTCTTTCTCTCTCTATCTTTCTCTCTTTTGCTTTCTCTGTCTTTCTCTTTTTCTCTCTCGATTTCTCTTCCTCTCTCTTCTTCTCTCTCTCACTCTTTCTCTCTCTCTCTTTCTCTCTCTGCCTTTCTCTTTCTTTTTCTCTCTCTTTCTCTTTCTCTCTCTCTCTCACTCCCTCCTTCTCTCTCTCTCTTTGTCTCTTTCTTTCTCACTATCTCCCTCTCTATCTCTCTTTCTCACTCTATCTTTCTCTCTCTCTCTTTCTCTTTCTCTCTTTCTCTCTCTTTCTCTTTCTCTATCACTCTCTCTCTCTCTTTCTCTCCCTCTCTTTCTCTTCCTCTCTTTCTTTCACTCCCTCACTCTTTCTCTCTCTCGTTCTCTCTCTTACTCTTTCACTTTCTCTTTCTCTGTCTCATTCTCTCTCTCTCCCTCTAACCCTCTTTCTCTTTCTCTCTCTCTCTCGCTCTTTCTTTATTGCTTTCTCTCTATCTTTCTCTCTCTTTCTCTCTCACTCTGTCTTATTCACTGCCTCTGTTTCTCTCTCTCCCTCTTTCTCTCGCTTATACTCTCCCTTGCTCTCTCTCTCTCTCACGCGCTCTCTCTTTCTTTCTCTCTCTATCTTTCTCTCTGTCTCTTTTGCCCTCTCTCTTTCTCTTTCTCTCTCCCTCTCGCTCTCTCTTTCTCTTTCTTTCACTCTTTCTCTCCCATTCTTTCTCTCGCGCTTTCTTGCCCCCTCTCTTACGCTTTTTCTTTTGCTCTCTTTCTCACTCTCTCTATTACTCTAGCTCTCTCTCTCTTTCTCTCTCTTGCACTCTCTCTCTTTCACTCTCTTTTTCTCTCTCTCTCACTCTCTCTCTCTCGCTCTTTCTCTCTCTCTTACCCTCTCTCTTTCTCTTTCTCTCTTTCTCTCTCTCTCTCTTTCTCTCTTTATCTCCCTCTCTATCTCTCTTTCTCGCTCTCTATCTTTCTCTCTCTCTCTCTCTTTTTCTCTTCCTCTCTTTCTCTCTCTTTCTCTGCTCTTTCTCTTTCTCTTAATCTCCCACTTTCTCTCTCCCTCTCCCTCTCACTCTATGTATCGCTCTTCCCTCTTTTGCTCTCTCTCTCTTTTTCTTTCTCTCTCTTTCTCTCTCTATCTTTCTCTCTTTATCTTTTGTCTTTCTCGTTCTCTCTATCTCTCTCTCCCGCTTTCTCTCTCTCTTTCGTTCTCTCTTTCTCTCTATCTTTCTCTTCCTCTCTGTCTTTCTCTCTCTCACTCTTTCTCTCTCTTCTTTCTCTCTCTATCTCTCTCACTCTCTTTCTCTCTTTTCTCTCTCATTCTCTATCTCTCTCTTCCTCCCACTCTCTCTTTCTGTCTCTTGCTCTCTCTTGCTCTCTCTTTCTCTCTTTTTCTCTCAAACTCTTTCTCTCTCATTCTCTTTTTTCTATCGCTCTCTTGCTCTCTCTTCCTCTCTTTATCTCTCTCTCTCTCTCTCTTTCTCACTCTCCATCTTTCCCTCTCTCTGTCTTCCTCTTTTCTCTCTCTTTCTCTATCTCTCTTTCTCTCTCACTCTCCCTTTCTCTTTCTCTCTCTCTTTCTCTTTCTCTATCTCTCTCTTTTTATATCATTCTTTCTCTCGCTCTCTTGCTCTCTCATTCTCTCTCTTTCTCTTTCTCTCTCTCTCTTTCTCTTTCATTCTCTCTCTCTTTCTCTCTCTCTCTTTTGCTTTCTCTTTCTGTCTCTTTTTCTCTCTCTCGCTCTGTTACTCTCTTTCTTTCTTGCTCTCTCTTTCTCTCTCTTTCTTTCTCTCTCTCTCTCTCTCTCTCTCTTTCTATATCTTTCTTTCTCTCTCTCTTGCTCTCTCTTTCTCTCTCTCTTTCTATCCCTCTCTCATTCTCTCTCTGTCTCTCTCTCTCTTTTGCTCTCTTTCATTCTCTCTTTCTCTCTCTCTTTTGTTTTCTCTTTCTCTCTCTCTCTCTTACTCTCTCTCTTTCTCTCTCTCTCTTTCTCTCTTTTTCTCTCTCTCTCTCTCACTCTCGCTCTTTGCCTCTCCTTCTCTTACTCTCTCTCTTTCTCTCTCTTTCCATCTCTCACTCTCTCTCTGTTTCTTTCTTTCCCTCTTTATCTCTTTCTTGCTCTTGATCTTTCTCTCTCTCTCTCTCTCTCTCTCGCTCTCTTCCTCTCTCTCTCTCTCTCTCTCTCTTACTCTCTCCCTATCTGTCTCTCTCCCTCCCTCTTTCTCTTTCTCTCTCTCTTTCTCTTTTTCTTTCTCTCTCTCATTCTCTCTCTATCTTTCTCACTCTCTCTTTCTCTCTCTCCCACTTTCTCTCTTTTATTCTCATTCTCTTTTTCTCTATCGTTCTATTGCTCTCTCTCTCTTTCTCTCTCTCACTCTTTCTTGTGTTGCATCTTTCTCTCTCTCCCACTTTCTCCTTCTCTCCCTCCTTCTCCCTCTCTCTCTCTCCCTATCTCTCTCTCTGTTTCTCTCTGTTTCTCTCTCTCCCATTCTCTCTCTCGCTCTATCTCTCTTTATTTTTCTCTCTCTTTTCTGTCTTTCTCATTATCTCTATCTCTCTCACCCTCTCACTCTCTCTCTGTCTCTCGCTCTCTCTCTCTCTTTCTCTCTCTCTTTTCTCTCATTCTCTTTTTCTCTATCGCTCTCTTGCTCTCTCTTTCTCTCTTTATCTCTCTCACTCTTTCTTGCACTCCATCTTTCACTCTCTCTGTGTCTCCCTCTCTCTTTTCTCTCTCTCTTTCTCTCTCTCTTTTTCTCTCACTCTCTCTCTATCTTTCTCTCCCACTTTCTCCTTCTCTCCCTTCTTCTCCCTCTTTCTCTATCTTTCTTTCTCTCTTTCCCTTGCTCTCTCTTTCTCTTTCTCTTTTGCTTTCTCTCCCTCTCTCGCTCTCCCTCTCTCTTTCTCTCTCTTTTCTCTCTCTCTCTCATTCTCTCTCGCGTTCGCTCTCTCGTTTGCTTTCTCTTTCTCTCTCTTTTCTCTCTCTCTCTCATTCTCTCTCGCGTTCGCTCTCTCGTTTGCTTTCTCTTTCTCTCTCTTTCTCTCTTTCTCTATTACTCTCTCTCTCTTTCCCTCTCTCTCTTTCTCTCTCTTTCTCTCTCTCGTCTTCTCTCTCTCTCTCTCTCTCTTTCTGGCTTTCTTTCACTCTCTTTTTCTTTTTATCTCCCTCTCCAGCTCTTTCTCATGCTCTATCTTTCCCTTTCTCTCGTTTTCTCTCACTCGCTTTCTCTCTCTTTCTCTCTCTCCTCTTTCTCTCTCTCTCTCTCTTACTCTCTCCCTTTCTCTCCCTCTCTCTCTATCTCTGTCTTTTTCTTTCTCTCTCTCTTTCTCTCTCTATCTTTCTCTCTTTCGCTTTCTCTTTCTCTTTCTCTTGATCTCTCTTTCCCTCTTTCTCTCTCCCTCTCTCTTTCTCTCTCATTATCTCTTTCTCACTCGCTTTCTCTTCCTCTCTCTCTCTCACTCTTTCTCTCTCTCTCTCTCTCTGTCTGCCTTTCTCTTTCTTTTTCTCTCTCTTTCTCTTTCTCTCTTTCTCTCTCACTCCCTCCTTCTCTCTCTCTCTCTTTCTCTCTTTCTTTCTCTCTATCTCCCTCTCTATCTCTCTTTCTCACTCTATCTTAATCTCTCTTTCTTTCTCTCTTTCTCTTTCTTTCTCTTTCTCTATCTCTCTCTCTCTCTTTCTATCTCTCTTTCTCTTCCTCTCTTTCTTTCTCTACCTCACTCTTTCTCTCTCTTTCTCTCTCTTACTCTTTCATTTTCTCTCTTTCTCCCTCTCTCATTCTCTCTCTCTCCCTCTCACCCTCTTTCTCTCCCACTCGCTCTTTCTTTCTCACTTTCTCTCTGTTTTCGCTCTCTTTCTCTCACTCTGTCTTACTCGCTGGCTCTGTTTCTCTCTCTCCCTCTTTCTCTCACTTATTCTCTCATGCGCTCTCTCTCTCTCTCTCACACGCTCTCTCTCTTTTTCTCTCTCTATCTTTCTCTCTGTCTCTTTCACCCTCTCTCTTTCTCTTTGTCTCTCACTCTCTCTTTCTCTTTTTCTCACTCTTTCTCTCCCATTCTTTCTCTCCAGCTTTCTCTCCCTCTCTCTTACTCTTTTTCTCTCTCTCTTTCTCTTCCTCTCTGTCTTTCTCTCTCTTTTTCTCTATATTTCTCTCTCTTTCTCTCTTTATCTCTCACTCTCATTCTCACTCTATTTTTTCTCTCTCTCCCTCTCCTTTCCTCTCTCTCATTCTCTCTTTCTCTTTCTCTTTCTCTTTCTCTCTCCCCCATTCTCTCTCTCTCTCCCTCTTTCTGTTCCTATCTCTTACTCTTTTTCTTTCTCCCTCTCACTCTCTTACTCTTGTTCTCTCAGTCTCTCTCTCTTTCTCTTCCTCTCTTTCTCTCTCTCTTTCTCTATCTCTTTTCTCTCTCTTTCTCTTTCTGTCTATCGCTCTTTCCCTCTCACTCTCTCTACCTGTCTCTCATTATCTCCTTCTCTCTCTCTTTCTTTCTCTCTTTTTCTCTCTCATTCTCTTTTTTATATTGCTTTCTTGCTCTCTCTCTCTCTTTATATCGCTCTCTCTCTTTCTTGCTCTCCATCTTTCTCTCTCTCTGTCTTACTCTCTCTCTCTTTTTCTCTCTCACTCTTTCTCTCTCACTCTCTCTCTTTCTCTCTCTTTTTCTCTTTCTCTCTATCTCTCTCTTTCTCTATCTTTCTTTCTCTCTCTATCTTTCTCTCTCTCTCTCTTACTCTTTCTCTCTCTTAATCTCTCTTTCTCTTTCTCTCTTTCTTTCTCTCTCTTTTTCTCTTTCTCTTTCTCTCTCTCTCCCTCTCTTTATCTCTCTCTCTCTCCCTCTCCCTCTTTCTCTCTCTCTCCCTCTCCCTTTTTCTCTTGCTATCTCTCTTTCAATCTCTCTTTCTCTTTCACTTTGGCTTTCTCTTTATCTCGTTCCCTCTCTTTCTCTTTCTCTCTCTCATTATTTCTCTTTCTATCTCTCTCTTTATTTTTCTCTTTCTCGTGGTGCGTATGGATTCTGCTGCGTTTTACAATGCCCTGCGCTGTTTCGGTGGTTTCGTTGCTTTTCGCGCTTTAAAAAACTTTTTGGGTGTTTTTTTGCAGTTTCTCGTGTTGCATATGGATTTTGCTGCATTTCACAATACTCTATGCTGTTTCTGAGGTTTTCATTGCTTTTTGAGTTTTAAAAAATTTTTTTTTGAGTTTTTCGTATTTTGTCGTGGTGCATGCGGGTTGTGCTCCGTTTTACACTGCTCTGCGCTGTTTCTGAGGTTTTCGTTGTTTTTCACGTTTTTTTAAAACTTTTTTGAGATTTTCGAAGTTTCTCGTGGTGTATATGGATTGTGTTGCGTTTTACACTGACCTGCGCTGTTTCTGAGGTTTTCATTGTTTTTATAGGTTTTTTTTTCAACTTTTTTGAATTTTTCGAAGTTTCTCATCGTGTATAAGGGTTGTGCTGCCCTATGCTTTTTCTGAGGTTTTCATTATTTTTCAAGTTATTGTTTTACTTTTTTGATGTTTTCGCACTTTCTCGTGGTGCATATGGGTTGTGCTGCCTTTTACGCTGCCCTACGCTTTTTCTGAGGTTTTCTTTGTTTTCCGAATTTTTTAAAAATCTTTTTGAGTTTTTCGAAGTTTCTCGGCCACTCACAATTTTATACATCTCAATCAAATCTCCCCTTGGCCTCCTCTATTCCAAAGAAAACAAACTCAGTCTACGCAATCTTTCCTCATAGCTATAATTCTCCAGTCTGGGCAACATCCTCGGAAATCTCCTCCGTACTCTCCCTTGTGCAATCAAATCTTTCTGTAATATGGTGGCCTGAACTGTATCCAGTACTCTAGCTGTGGTCCAACTCCTGCCTGACCTCTAAACTCCAAATTCAGCTGCAGATTACACCAAGCGAAGAGTTACCATATAAACGATGTGGACCAATGATCTGAGTTACCTGTACTCAGATTTTCTAAGTGACAGTATATTGTGTGTATGTGTAGGAAATGGCAATCAAGATTGCAACGGCCTATCTAAGGCCATCGATTAAGGTAAAGGTGAAAGGTGGCAGATATAGCTCCACGTGGAAAATGTGAAGAAGCGCTGTTTCAATTGTGGGATTTTAAATGTCGTAAAGAGCACAGAGAGAATTGTTCTGTACATGTGCAGGAAGGCGTCCTGAAGACCTGTACAAACTTTTCAGTGATTGGGGACTGGCACTGTGCAGAATTGGACGACATTGTGGAGATTGAAGTGCGAGGCTTAGTTATGGAGATGATATCGATCTGAAGCTCAGCGCTAGGGTGAACAGAAGGCTCATGCTATAAGCCTCAATCAACATGGTCACGGTGCGAAACGGCGTCCGGACAACCACTTTGACATTGCAGAGGCAGAGACCGGCCAAGAGAACTGGTGAGGAGGTAGAGCTGTGAGACTTGTTGAAAGTAACCACTGCTCGGGGATGATGTTGCTGAGGCCCACCTTTCTTGAATCACGTAATTAGTGGCTTGTTTCGAATCACTGAACAATAATTTCAGCTTACATTTTGCATTTCACATCACACCGATGAAGAAGAAGGGGCCAACGATAGAGCCTCGGAGGATTGAACAGAAGATGGTACAGGATTGGGAGGAGATTCCATTACTGCAGTGGTCCTGTGAGGGATGTCTAGAGAGCTTGTTAATTCAAGAGAAGGATATCCATGTAAAGTGTCTGTTAATGTGGTGTGAACTATTGAACCTTTTATTTTCAACATATTGGCGTCTTCGACAGATCTTAGTGCACCTTTGGAAGTGGTTTAGTGTGTTGCATTGAGTGTTGAGAAATAACCGTACCCCATGCAAAAGTTGTGAGTGTGAAAGGAATGGCTTGGGCATCATAGGGATGGTTTATGGTGTTTTTGAGGAGTGGTGCCAACGTGGCGCTTCATGTGGCAGCCAGAGCGCACAGCTTCAAGTGAAGTAACTCTGGTCATGATACGGCCATCCCTGACCTCGCGGGCCGCAATTTGGTCGGGTGCCGAGTTCTGCTCTCCTCAGCAGCATCAGTTGATTTCAGAGGCGGTTGCTGTTGGTGCTGTTGGTATCCTTGGTACTGTTGTTGTTATGGTTGAACGTGGTGGGATTCTGAGGATCAAAATGAGAGAGTGTACAATCAACCCATGCAGATGGAATAGATGGCAGGTGAAATAGTGTCGACAGAAGCGATCTGTCAATAGTGAGAGAGGTAATGAAGTCAGATTGGTTGGAGATTTGTGTAAAGACTTGCAGCATGCTGAATCTGTTGTTGAAATGCAGTGATCAAAAGTTTGAGGCTAAGGGAAGATATTTCTGTACGCTGGAAGCTTACAGGCAAGGACCCTATCGGTGTGATGTGAAATGCAAAATGTAAGCTGAAATTATTGTTCAGTGGTTCGAAACAAGCCACTAATTCCGTGATTCAAGAAAGGCGCAAGGGAGCGAGCTGACAGAGAGTTCCCTACCCACTGTCAAAAATTTCAGACTTTCTAACCTGGCCCACCACAAATCCTGCTCGCTGAACCCTCGGATAATTCTGGCTGTTCCAAATGGTGTGTTAATCTCTATTTAAAAAAATCATAGAATCGTAGGATCTATTATTCAGCACAGGTGGAGGACATTCTGCTCATCGTGCCTGTGCGGCTCTTTGGTAGAGCTATCCAATTAGTCCCACGCCTCCGTTCTTTCCCGTAGCCCTGTATTTCCTTCTTCAAATATAACAACTCAGTAGGAGATTCAGGGTCTGTGCAGGAGCTGTCTGGGTTTGTGTTGTAGATCGCTGGTCCTTGCAAGATCTATTTGTTTGAAGGTAGGAGCTGTATGGGTCTGTATGTTATATCTGGGTCGGTGTAATTTAGCTCTAGGTTTGTGGAGGAGCAACCTGAATCAATGAAGAGGTTGAAAGGATATCGACCTGAAAAGTTCACTCTGTTTCTCTCGCCAGAGATATTACCTGATCCGCTGTGTATATACATCATTTTTGGTTTTTCGTTCAGATTTCCAGCATCCGCTGTATTTTGCTTTTGTTTCTATGAATAAGCTCCTATACGAATAAGGATCTGTATACGAGCTGGCTGGCTCTGTGTAAATGTTGACTGTGTCTGTGCAGCAGCTGCCTGGCTCTGTGCAAGAGCTGAACGGGTCGATGTAGGAGCGTCCTGGCTGTGTATAGGAGCTATCTGGGTCTGCATTCCAGCTCGCTGTGTCAGGGCTGAAGCTGATTGCGTCGTTGCGAGTTGCGTGCGACTATGTAGGAGTTAATCCTGTCTGTGCAGGAGCGCCTGAGTCGGTGTCAAGTGCCTCGGTCTGTGCTGGAACTCACTGGATCACTATGGGAGCTGCCTGGATCTGTTTTGAAGCTTTGAGTTCAGTGTTGTTGCTGTCGTGGTCTCACAAAGGGCTGTCTAGGAACATGTCGGAGCTGTCTGGTCCTTTCTAAAACCTGTCTGCGCTAGGGTAGGAACTTGCTATATCTGTGTAGGACCACTTGGGACGGCATATGTGCTCCCTTGGTCACGGTTGGAGCCGACTACGTTTTCCTTAGCGCGAATGGATCTGTGTGGCAGCTTCCTTTGTCGGTGAGAGGAGCTGCCTAGTTTCAAGTAGGAGCGGTCTGTGGCTGTCTTGCAGCTGCATTGAACTGTTTAAGAGATGTCTGCGACTGGTTATGGGATGTTTGGTTCTGTGTAGGTGAAACTGGGTCTGTGTAGTTGATGTCGTGGTCTGTGTAGAAACAGTCTGGGACTGTGTCGGATCTTATGGGGCCGGCATAGGAGTTGTCTGGCTCTGTGTAGGAACGTCCTGGGTCTCTGTAGGAACAGTATGCACCTCCATAGCAGTTGTCTGGGTCTGTGTAGGAAGCGTCTGGGTCTATGCTGGAGTTGTCTGGGTCTGAGTAGCAACAATCCGATTGTGTGTGTGGCCTTTCTGAGCCTGTGTAGGAGCTGTCTGTGTTGGAACTGTCTGGCGCTGTGTAGCAGCTGTCTGAGTCTGTGTCGGCACAGTCCTGTCTGTGTTGGAGCTGTCTCTGTCTTTAAAGACACAGTCTGGATCTGCTAAGGCACTGTCTGTGTAGAAACGTTCTGACTGTGATTCTGATTCTCATTGTGATTGTCAGATTCTGATAGTGCATGGCATCTCTTGGTCTGTGTTGGTGCAGTCTGGGTCTAGTTAGGGACTGCTTTGATCTTTACCGATAAGTAAACCTGTGTGTGTGGGCTGAGATTTGGTCAGTAGTCACAATCTTCCCATCCGCTCCTACGCTGTGCGAGGGAGTTTTTCTTTACAGACTGGGGAAGTTGGTGATCAGGGGAGCTGGGGCCTCAGGGAACCAGGCTGAGACAAGGGACATTCTGCCCGACCCCGGGCCCTAATGTGCGGATATAGCGGAAAACATGATGGGAACGATAGTGCTTGGGGATATGAACTGACAGTAACCCCCCCCTCCGCCCCACCAGCCAAACATCAGTGGCCACATTCGCAGACACGAACGATCACTTGGGGCGGCTGTTGCATCACTTGCTGCCTCCATGTTTACTCTGTGCCTTTGCTGATACACTGTCCAAATCTGAGGCCTCACACCAAACTCAATGGCCACCTGGTGCTTCGATACATTACCATCCGCAGAGCTCATTAACTGCTGATGCGGCAATGTGCAACACTTTAGCGGACAGGTAGAAAAGGCAGTCAGGGCAGTCTCGGTCTCAATGGCTTTCCTTATCACGAATGGCCAGCACATGGTTTGATTATGAGTATATCATGAGCGGGCTTGGTTCCAGCATTGGTTCAGATATATAATTCTCACTTCCCGTTTATTGGCTGGAATATGCGAGATGACCCGGTTTCAAATCCCAGAGTGAGCGCTCCTTTACCCTCGATGTTTAACTTTGAACTGCTGGTAAAACTTGTGGAAACATGGTGAAATTCCCAAGTAAATCCGCGTGATTCTGAAGCGCGGAAGATGGTCCGTGCAAATAATCCCCATTACTGCCTGCTCAACCACGGACACTTTCTTTCAGCGAGTTTGGTTGGAATTTGAATTCGATCTTCAACCCGCACTACACTTTCATCTCACTGAAGCAGAGAAAAGACTTGCACTTTTTTGCGCAGTTCATTACCACCGGTCGTCCTAAAGCCCATTACAGCCAATGCAGCATTTTAGAAGTGTAGTCGCTGTTGCATTATAGGAAACGTGGCAGCTAATTTCCACACAGCAAGCTCCAACATACACATTATGTTAATGACCAGGTAACCTGTCCTTTATTTTATTGATTGAGAGATAAATATTGGTCAGGGTGCTTGACGTACCAGTCTTATTCAGTTTGCAGACAGTCATTCATGTAAATAATTTCGCAACTGGGGAGGACAGACACTTTTATCACACATACCCGTACTGATCCCAAGATCCTTACCCACGAGGAAGGCCATTCTGTGCACTCTAATTCAGCCGTCCTGAACAATCACAGGCTTCATCCCATTGCTCAATCCAGTTGTTTCCTAAATCACCATCACCACTCTGCCTGGAGTCCATTCTAAGTGCTGATCAATCTTCTGATGTCAGTCCTAAATTATTCACTTTTAATTTTGAGCCTCTTCCACGCTGGTCTTTCTCCCAAAATGTAATTTGAACTAGTACTGCACACAAGTTACTATCTTGTATATCTCTGTAATATCATGTTACAGATGCCTCCATTCTAGGGTGAAATATCCAAGGTATGGAATTGAACACCTGGCGGGTAGGGTTAAAATCGCTCCCCAATCTGTGATATTTGTACAGGATAGGCGACCATCGGTTATTGCTGCTCCCACCTCTGGTCGCTGTACGCTATTGCAACACCTTGTATAGCTGTTCCCTCCTCTGGCTCCACGAAGATAACAGGCCAGGATAATAGGATGGTTCGAAGGCATTTGGAACACTTGCCTTTGTTAGTCGAGATATCGAAAACAAGAGCAAGGATTTTATGCTTGAATTATATAAAACACTGTTTAGGCCGCAGTTGGAGTAATGCGTGCGGTTCTGGTATCCAAATTACAGGAATGACGTGATTACATTGGAAAGGATGTAAAGGTTATTTCCAAGAATATTTCCTCGACTGGAGAATTGTGGCTATTAATATAGATTGGAGATGCTGGCTCTGTTTTTGGAACAGAGTCGACTGAGGGGGGATCTGATTGAGGTGCATAAAATTATGAGGGGCCTGGTTAGAGAGAATAAGAAGGACGTGCTTCCCTTGGCAGACCGGTGATCCAGCAGCGGACATAGATTTAAAGAAACTGCGGGGAGGTTTAGAGGAGCTATGAGGGGAAATTTCCTCACCCAGAGGGTGGTAGTGTCTGGGACTCACTTCCTGAAAGAGTGGTAGAGGCAGAAAGCATCACCACATTTTAAAAATACTTAGATGTGCACTTGAAGTGCCGTAACGTACAGGGCTAGGGACCAAGAGCTGGAAAGGTGGTATTAGGTTAGATAGCTCTTGGTCGGCTGGTTTGGAAACGATGTGCCGAAATAGCCTCGTTCCATTATGAAAATGTCTATGATTATATGACTCTGCAGTCCTGAACCATCTGGTACAGAAGTTCCCTCCTCTGGCCGCTGCGCAGTATTGCAACACCTGGCACTGCTGCTCCATTCACTGGCCGCTGCGCAGTATTGCAACACCTAGTACTGCTGCTCCATCTGCTGGCTGCTGTGCAGTAATGCAACACCTGATACTGCTGCTCCATCCACTGGCCGCTGTGCAGTATTGCAACAACTGCTTCTTCCAACTCTTGGCGTCCTGGCAACAATATGCTGAAAATCCAGCCTGTTTACACAGATTGTCAATGTTGTAAATGAACTGTCAGCTGCTGTTGGAGAAACCAGTTTTTGTATTATCATTACATCAGGTCAGAGAATTTCTGAAACCGTCGGGTCTAGAAGAGTGTTTCGTGCAGGAGACATTCTGACCCAGTGTGTAAAATGCCCTGGGGTAGAACTCGAACCTGCCATCTTGTGATAACAACACGATTTACATCTAACCCAGTCTCTACACCCGTTGGGCCATGGCCACTTACTGAGGAAGAATGATCTGGGCCGCTTTTGTTATGTGACGATTTTTTTAATGGATATTTTCTTGCTTCATTGAGCAAGTGAGTCCTTCAGAGCCCACGTCACTACGAATCCGAGAAGTGAACTAATTATAATGAACATAGCCCCAGTTTGGCCGATAAATGCAGCATTGGGATTGATAGGCAAATAGACAAGTGTAACTGACGGTCTAAATCTCCAAAAGAGAGTGGTTGGTAGTTGATAGATATTAGTGAGAGGTTGTGAGATTTGATTTTGAATTGGCTCAATGGTTTAATTGGTTAACGTGCTTGTCATGTAAGCAGCAGCTCCCGGATCTTATTCTGAGTGGGCCTGTGTTGAATGTATGTTGTTTATATTGTCTGCGAATTTCAGCAACAAATAATAAACCAATGGTGGAGCGATCAAACTCCGGGATACTCAAGGGGCCAAAATAAGAGAAGTGCAGATATCTTGCGGGACTGTGCGGCTGGTGGAGATTAAGTAGATAGGCAGGGGCGAGGCCATGGCGGGGGGTGGGGGCATTTGGAACCATTTATTTCAATTTTAAAATCGACTTTGTTTAAACACGAGTTAATGGTGCCAAAGCGGGATGAAAAGTTATTGCAGGTGATTCTGTGGCTAGGACACGTTAGATTAAAATGGAACAGGGGATTGCTGTGGCATGCAGCTAGACGGCGGTGGAGAAGCTTTGGAGGAGGGTGGAGTGTTTAACATGTCAAAGGCTGCAGATAAGTTGAGAAGGACGGCGACGGATAGTTTACATTTCGCCACAATCAAACAGGACGTTACGTGTCACTGCTGTAAGAGCAGTTTGGAGACTGTGGAAGGGGCACCAAACCTAATTGGTCGGATTTAACCGTTGAGTTTCAAGAAAGATGGGCCGAGATTTGGGAGCCGATAACACGTTCAAGGGCCTTGGAGAAAAAAGGTTGGAGGTGTGGTGGTAGCTTGCACGGACGGAGCAAATGCACAAATAGGCTGGGACATATATATTTTAACAAACAGCATTCTTTGGACTGATAGCGTCACTTGCGGGTAATGATAACTAACGAGGTTTGGTATTAATTGAAATTCACGTTAAATAAATCGTTCATTCATTTCACCGTTGGACATTTTATTCCCAGTGTGCAGAACAACCATGGCAGGGAATCGAATCTGAGAATACCGTCAATTAACTTATTATCCATTAGCTCACAGGGCTGCTGTGTTCTTGGACAAACTACTGACTTAAGTATTCACAGACTGTGATTGTATCTGTTTCGGCTCTGTTACCTGCGCGCTACAGTTACCCGCTGCTCCTGGGTCTCGGGGTCTGATTCTCGCTTTGGGCTTTTATTGATATAAATGCGTGAGGCCCCGGGTTCCTGCCTCACTCCCCGCACTTCAACCTCGCCGGCTCCTTTCTCACTCATTTTTCTCCTGCCCTCTCGAACTCACTGACTCTCAACCACCTTTCAAACCCACATCAAACTTTAAAATTACACCGCAGCTTCAGGCTCTACCCACCTTAAACCGAATCCTGCCACCCAATCCTTCTCCTTTCTCGCACGGGCTCAGCCTTTCTCACCTTGTGGAAGCTCTGTGCTGTCTCCATGAGGTTTGTGCCACGGGTGTGAGTTACCTTCCTTAACTCATTTTTCCCCTTGAAATCAGACTGATGTACCGTTTGATACAGTGTCTTAACATTGTATTTCTTTGCTTAGCGGTTTGTGTCACTTCTTCAATTTAAAATCTTTGCTGCAATCATTTAATGAGACTTGCACCAATGCATTGGCCGGGAATCCAAGCCGGGGATCCGGACCAGCGGCCGACAATTCTACGCCAGAATACCAATACTCACACTGTCAAGGCGACTTTCTGTTCAATTTTCACTTTTTTTTTGCGCGTTTCATTACACAAGGAGCAATTCAATAAAACGCAAAGCAAAATACTGCAGAAACTGAGAATGGAGTTATTCAGAGAATTCTGGAAAACCTCTCGACGTCCGGGACCATCTGTGGATTAGCCAAATATTGCAGGTACTTTTTATTAAAATTATTTTTCGAAGTGCTGATCCGTTTGAATTTTCCTCCAAACTTTACATTTTATAAGTTGCCCACAGGCAATAAAAAGTTAATGAACTACCCTCACTCTGGGAAGCCTCATAAAATGTTGAAAACAGCTACGGCGCCGACATGGGTCAAAACCACGCGTGGTGAACAATGGATCAGTAGTCCAGCTCCTTATTTTGTTCAATTTGGATTAATTCAACATTAAATACATTTACAAATCGTCATCATTATATTGCATCATCTAAATCCATTCCGCCACTCTGCACATCATTCCTCCACCACTTATTAACGAGAAAACCTGAAGTTTAATGTGTTTCCTGTGACATTAATCAATCTATTGTACATTAAGAACTGATCTTTATCGATTACTCAAAATCCCTTTCCGAACAGAACAATCACAGAGTCTTCTAATGATGTTTTAGCATATATTTGAAATATTATTTTAAGTTTATTCTCCTCCCCTTATCAAAAAGGACATTCCTTCTTTGCACAATCACGAATCTAGCCAAACTGACCATTAAATTTATCGCTGCATTGCTCGACTCGGGCAGACCCTGCTGCAATCTCCATCTCAACATTTAATACATGGGATTCCCATTCCCATTCTTCATACCCCACCCAGGATGGAAACCTCACACAACTGTCGAACATAGTATCAGAGTCACTTAACTGAGGACATATCACGTAAATGGAACACAGTCTATTCCCGTGTCCCACACACTGCGCAAATTGCCACCTCCTCTCGCCCAATCTTACATACAGCAATCATGGTAAAAATCCGGTTATGAGCCAATTTAACATCCATCTCAATCCACTTTGGACATTTAAAATTCACCCACACTCCTTCCTAAGTCGTGTTGTAGTCCAGCTGTGGGGCCATACACTTCCAAAACTCCTGATCACCTGGAGCCTTCAATCTCCATTTTCTAAATATCCCATAGAAACCATGAGTATTGCAGTTGTTTAATTTGACCGACTCCTCTGCTCTCTCCAGCAGAAAGCTTGGAAAGGCAGGAAGCATTTGACGTACTCTGGCGATTTTCACATTTATTTCTTCCATCGAATCCTGTGGCATTGCCCTTACAATCTTCTCATACATGGTCCCCGTTGTGTTTTCCTCTACTTCCTTCTCCTCCTCTCAAACCATATTCCTCACAACCGCTTCTGGCAACCAGCCTGGAATCACCTCTGATTCCACGTATATAATGACAGATTTTATAAAATCTTTATTAGATAATACCTCTTCTTCTTACCAGTCCCTCGGAGTCGAGAATGACATGCTTCCAACTTAAATATGAGTTCTTACGTGACTGATGAGACCAATGCGGGATCCACAGTCTCTGTCACAGGTGGGGCAGACGGTGGTTGAAGGGACATTGGAACAAGGGATGGGTGGGTGGGGTGCTTGGGTTGTCATGCACTTCTTCCACTGCTTGAGCTTGGTCTCCGGTTGCTCCCGGCAAAGAGACTCGGAATGTTCCGTGCCTTCCCAGATGCTTCTCCTCAACTTTGAGCGTTCTTGGGCCAGGGATTCTCAGGTGTGGATGGGGAAGTTAAACTTTTTCAAAATGGTGTTTAGGGTGTCCATGAAACATTTCCTCTGCCCATCTGGAGCTCGCTTGCGGTGTCACAGCTCCGCGTAGAACGCTTGTTTTGGAAGTCTCGTCTAGCGCATGCAGTTGATGTGGCCAGTCCATTGGAGCTGATCGAGTATGGTCAATGCTTCGGTGCTGGGGATGTTGGTCCAAGTGAGAACACTGACGTTGGTGCGCCTATCCTGCCATTGGATTTGCAGGATCTTGAGAAGCCAGCTTTGGTGGAACTTCTCTAGTGCTTTGAGGTGCCTGCAATACATAGTCCATGTCTCTGAAGCATAAGGCATGGCGGGTATTTCTACTGCCCTGTGGTGCCGGGTTTGATGTCCTGATCTTCAAACACCCTCTTCCTCAGGTGACTGATGGCTGCGCTGGCGCACTGAAGGCGGTGTTTGACTTTGTCACTGAAGTCTACCCTTGTTGGCTGTAGGTCCCCGAGGTGTGGAAAATGATAAACTTTGTCCAAGGCTTCATCGTGGATTTTCATAATCTGGGGGTGGTACTGTGTGGCGGTTTGAGGTTGGTAGAGGACCTTTGCCTTACGGATGTTTCGTGTAAGGCACATGCTCTTCTCCGCTTCTGTGAAGGTGTTGACGATGGTTTGGAGTTCGGCCTTATCTCGAAGTTAACTCTTTTTTCTCTTCTATGACTGGATATGCCCACTATGAACTCTTGACAGCTGTTGAAATATAATCTCCTGTTTGAATTCTTCAGTATTATGTTTTGCTGGATTGCAGATTAATATGCTTTACTAGTCCACAATTTTATTACTTTAGTTCAATTTCCCCTCCTTTTTCAATTAATGGAAGTAGTCATGTACCTAGGTTTTATTTACAGTTAAAAGACTCATTGTCTTCAAAAGCCTTGGGTTCATCATCAGCTAAAGCTTTATTACAGAGGCCTAAGACCAGTCTCTGTGGTTGGATGGATTTTCCACATTTCCGCTTTTTGGGGGTATATCCCAGGGTTTTCAGTTCGCTCTCAATGTAGAAGATCCATGGAGGTTAACAGACAGGTGAACATGTGTATGTGAGTAGGCGGTATGAGGAATGGGTCGCATCTTCGACTGAAAGGGCAGGTATCATATTATTCTCAGTCGTACTTTGTAAACTACTGTTTACATTTTGTAAGGTATTAATTATTGCTTATGCTAAATAAAGCCATATAATTTTAACGAATATGGTGTCGATGTTGAAGAATTGACCAGCCAACGGACCTGAAAACGACAACAATGGGTGGTTCTTGAAGTGAAGGTCAGCCTTCTCTTTAACTGGTCAAATCCTGAGGTGATGGTGGACCTTATTTAAATGGGCAGTCAAAGTGGTGATCAAGAGCATTCTCTGTAACCAGATGAACCTTGAGATGATGATGGGCTTTCTCTTTAAACGGGAGAGACTTGAGGTGATGATGGAAATTTTATTTCACCCGGCAGTTCATGAGGTGATGGGGGGCCTTCTTTACCAGGAAGGCTTTGATGTGATGGTGGGTCTGTTTTTAAATGTGCAGTTAACATGTGCACCAGGAAGGGATTTTGGGATGTCAGAGTTTGCAAGAAATGGATTCGCAATAGCAGAAGGTTTGTCTCATGGACACGATGAGCTCGGTTAGGACATGAGGGGAGATATTTGAAAATCTAGCCAAAGATCATATTTCAGAGCTAGAGCAGGGGATGCTTTCCTTGATGGGGATGGGGAAGGATAATTTCAGTATCAAGTGACAAATAATTCTATCAGTTCCTCGGAGTTGATCTTGGAGGTGTGTGCAGAAGGGACAGAGCAGAGGTGTTTAACAATATGGTTTGTTAGTTTTGAAAGGAAGGCGGGTTCTATGTTTAATTTCAATGATAATATTGGCAATTGGATCAGCTTAGGTGAAAGATGCACGATCTGACAGGGCTTTAAGTGTAGAGCCAGCTGCGACATTAAATGAGTAAACCAGTTGTGGGCCAGATACGATCAAATAATTGCCTTGGACCCATGGGAGCTACAATGGGATCCATTCCTGGGAAAGTGACCAGTGTAGGAGAGGGTAAGAGTTTTACCAGGGACAAGGACATCAACACTGTCAGTGAGTGAGCTGGTCGACAGCTGCAGAACTACCTTGGAAAATGGACAAGTTACTCAGTCGGGAGTTCTCAAAGGTCGTAAGTGAATTGCGGAGAGATTTCCTCACCTGCATAGATGCAGCTAGAAGTGGGGTTGGAATGCAATAGGGGATGTGGATGGTGAACGATTCATGAAGATTGCCTTTTATGTGACTGCAAAAAGAGAGCCGACTGAGTTGGCAAGCTTGAAGAAATCAAGTTGACAATCAGTGTGCTCAGACCGTTGATTTAACATTTTTCGTCCTTGCTCATTATTGAAGTACTTTCATATCAATGGGCCGTTCTACTCTACATCCATATATTTAGTGGTGCGAGGAGTCTTGGTTTGAAAGGGGTTAACTGAATGTGTTTGTTCATTGACTGTAATTGATATCAGACCCCATACATTAATGAAATGTGTTTGTTCGGTGACTGTAATTAATGTGTCTCTCCATGGACCATAATTGTATCACTGGAGACATTATCTCTTCTATTAAAACGGCGAACATCTCAACGTGTTTTACCACAGTCTCGCAGAGAGCATCAACTCCGGCATTCAGCGATCAGCGGCTCTACCGAGAGGAGAAGAATGTATTTAATGATCAGTGAGTTTAAGATACTCGCGTTCATTTTTGAGATAGAAAAGATATACTATCCCATTCTGGCTGTGGTCGGGGTCCCTGGTAAGTCACTATGTCCGACTACTCATGTTGTAGATCATGTTTAACTGTGTGATTGCATTATCTCATTGAGGTCAAAGTATCCAGAAACTAATTGAACCCACAGATTCTCTCTGGCTTTGGGGCTGATAATGTTCCATGATTCCACAATGTGACTGTGTCACTGACTCACTTTCACTGGACTGACTCCTGTCATTTCTGCTGGGGAGTCTCCGGATCATCCGCTGTATTATGGCGGATGTTTGGTGTAAAACCACGATGACCCACCCAGACATTTCATGCACAGTCCAATTACGCAAACTAACTCCTGATTGGGTGCAGACTGGGAACAGAATCCCAGAAGATTGATGGTTCCAGGGTTCCTGCTGCAGCAGGCAATGAATTAACAAACTTGGAAATGAGGGCTAATGCCACTTCAGTATTGATCCTCTGATTAGATGGAACATTACTCTTGCAATATTAAATCCCATTTCCGGGTTCAGTTTACCATTCATTGCTGATAGTGAGTTGTACAGTTTGCATTGTACATCCTGTCTCAAGCAGAAAGCCCTTTCTCGGGATTATTAAATTCCATCACTGGAAGCAGTATTAAATGTAGAAATGTTACCCCAATGACATCAACCCACTGAATTCACATTCGTCCTGTTGCGTTAATTTCCTGTTGATTTCCGTTCCTCACAGCTAACGCAATGACGATTTTGATGCTGTCTCGGGGAAAGTGCGGTCTCTCCAAATGTGTCACTCGCTACTTGGTGGCCATGGCAGCCGCGGATCTACTGGTCGTTATCACTGACCTGATATTGAGGCAGATTCCAGTTGTTCATCGTCTAGATTTTGTGCGGGGAATCCCCGTGTGTAATATCCACGCCGTCCTGCTTTATGCAGCCACAGACTGTTCTGTCTGGTTCACAGTCACTTTCACCTTTGATCGATTCGTGGCAATTTGTTGCCAGAAGCTGAAAATTAAATATTGCACTGAGAAAACCGCGGCTATGGCTCTTGGAACAGTGACTGTGCTGAGCTGTTTGAAGAATATTTTCTGGTACTTTATGTATTTACGTAAGTACACGTTTACCAATACCCCCTGGTTCTGTTATGTGAGTGTTCTTGTTATGGTTTCATATTTGTGGGGAACAATCGAGCTTCTTCATTCTATTCTAACCCCTTGTGTCCCTTTTGTCCTGATTCTGCTCCTCAATGCTTTAACCATCAGACACATTTTAGTGGCCAGCAGAGCCCGCAGGAGACTCCGGGATCACAGCAGCGAGGGGATCGCCAGTGACATAGAGATGAAGAAACGAAGGAAATCCATCATTTTACTGCTCATTATTTCAGGGAATTTCATTCTGTTATGGGCGGTGTTTATGCTCTTTTCTATTTGGAACCGGATGTCATATTTAGGTTATTATACTTTACATTTACCTTCTTACGTGAAAGAAATAGGATTCATGCTCCAGCTTCTGAGTTGCTGCACAAACACTTGTGTTTATGCCATGACCCAGACTAAATTCAGAGAGCAGTTGAAGAATGTGGTTAAATGTCCCTTTCTCCTCATTGTTAAAATCATTCCATGATGATAACGACTGTAGGCAATGCAGCAGTAGAAATCAACATGATGTATGGAAAGAAGAGAAGAAGGAGGAGGCCATGGTGGATATCCATGTTTTCTCATGCAGAAAGCAAAATAAACACAATATAGATGACATTGCGGCAGATATGTTGAAAGGGAACGCTACTTGACGTGGGGACGTCGAGGTTTAAACAATCACATATTAAACAGCCATAGTTTGCACGGCTTGACACAATTATCCTGATAAAATGTACAACACTCCGGAACCTTTCAGGGATTTTGACCTCGATATCACGAGTAGTCAAGGGAATAAGATTAGGACACGCGCTGAAATATTTCGTAGACTAACGAAGCACATAAGCAGATAATTCGCCCCATCGTGCATTTGTCATCTCTTTGAAAGAGCTATACAATTATTCCCACTCAGCTGCTCTTTCCTCATATTTCTGAAAATTCAACATCTCAAGTATTTATCCAATTCACTTGTGATCGTTAATACTGAATCGTTTTCCTCCACACTTTCAGTCAGGTCATTAAGGATATTAATTCGAGGTGTTAAAAAACTTCTCATTTCCCCATTAGATTTCTTATCAAGTGTCTTAAATCTGGATCCTCTGGTTATTGGCCCTCCAGCCAGTGGAAACAATTTCCTTCTGTCTACTCTGTGAAAATCGTTCATGATTAAATCTGCCCAAACCTTCTCGGTCCTGTGAAGTAACATGTCTCTTTATTCCTACAGCCTCTTTTAAAATGTACCATTTAGTTTATACTACTTCGCCTCATTTTTACCTTAAATGTGCTTCACTGCGCAATTCTCTGCTTTAAATTTCCTCGGCCATGTTTCTGCTCATTTCACTCGTCTGACTATGTCCTCCTGAATTCTGCTACATTCCTCAATTTTTACCACATTTGCAACTTTGTGACTTTGCAATATGTGATATTATGTCCTGTGTACTCAATTCCGGGACATTAATATATATCATAAAGGAGCAGTGATCCCAACAGCGTCACTTGGCGCACACCATCGGGTACTTCTCCGCAGTCTGAATAACAACCCTTTGCCACTCCTCTCTGCTTTCTGTCTCTCAGCCAATTTTGTAACTATGAGGCCACTGTCCCTTTAATACCATGGGCTTCAATTTTGCGAGCAAATCTACTATGTGGCACTTTAACAAATATCTTTTGACAGCTCGTCAAATAACTTTATCAGGTTAGACAAGCAGGATTTGCCTTTGACAACTTAGTGAGCAGTTAAGACCTCAAGTTTACAAAACCAAATGAGTCCTTTGTACGTGAATAACTGTCGGTACCACTCTCAAGGACACTGCAATGAAAGAGTTACATCAATCGTTTGAGAACTAAAGTGTATTAAGTAATCAGAAGTCTCAGTCCTCAAGCTCAAGTTAAGCATGAGTATAATTGACTACCCCATAGACCCAACCTAATTGTTGACTGTGTCAATACTGGGAATAATTAAGTTCATCGTCTGATCTGGTGACTGCCATCACTAGTCAGACAGACCCATACAGAGTAGTTTCGGAAATATGGAGTATATGGGCAAATATATGCAAGAACATTCGACGGAACGTGGTGGGATAACTATGACGGTTATTAATCTCATGGGAAATACAGATCCATGAGTGAGTTAGCCCGGATCCTGAGGACGGGGAGAACCAAGATTCCAGTATTACAAAGGATGGTTTTCATGGTTATGGTTCTAGCCGAATCCAACAAGCATCTGAGAAAAGAGTGTGACAGATTAGAGGAAATAAATTGGGTGAAAACTTGTGTAAGAGTGATCATCGTATCATAAGGTTTAAATTAATGATGGAGAAGATTAAGAGCATAGGAACATAAGAACGTAAGAAATAGGAACAGGTGTAGGCCATACGGCTCCTCGAGCCTGCTCCACCATTCAATAAGATCATGGCTGATCATGGACTCAGGTCCACTTCCCTGCCCGCTCCCCATAACCCCTTTTTCCCTTATCGGTTAAGAAGCTATCTATTTCTGTCTTAAATTTATTCAATGTTCCAGAGCTCTCTGCGGCAGCAGACTCCACAGATTTACAACCGTCTGAGAGATGAAATTTCTCCTCATCTCAGTTTTAAATCGGCGGTCCCTTATTCTAAGATCATGCCCTCTAGTTCTACTCTCCCCCATCAGTGGAAATATCCTCCCTGCATCCACCTTGTCAAACCCCTTCATAATTTTACACGTTTTGATAAGATCACCCCTCATTCTTCTGAATTCCAATGAGTAGAGACCCAACCTACTCAACCTGTCCTCATAATTCAATCCCCTCATCCCCGGAATCATCCCCGAATCAGCCTCCAAAGCAAGTATAACATTTCATAAATATGGAAACCAAAAGTAAGGAACAATCTAAATTAGAAATTTTAAAATGGATCAGGGCAAACTTGAGAGGAGATCTATCCAGGATAAAATGGTACCAAAGATTGGATGGACAATCTGTAACAGAACAATGGTTGATATTTCAGGAGGAGATGCTTCAGCTACAGGCTAGGGACATTCCAACAAGAGGGAAATGTAGGGGACCCAAAATCAGGGTACTTTGTATGAGGGGGGTGTATGATGCATGTCAGGAGAATTATTCGTGAAACCAGGTCAAATACAAAAAGTTGAGAGGAGAAGTGAAGCAGGAAATGAGACTGCCAAATAGATAATATGTGAATAGAATGGCAGTTAAAATAAAAGGGAAGCCAAAAATGTGTGATATGTGTGCGCACTGGGTCCGCGCAGCAGAGGAGGTCTCCAGTTGTCTATGGTAACCCTTGCCACTGGACTAAGACCTAGCTCTGTCAAGCCCGTGTGGTGGCTGGTGTGCAATGGTCACCACACATTAAAAAAATCCACGCACAGGCATCTTCCACCCTTGAGGATGTAGTTCGGGTTCTTCTTTCGAAACCCCTGTGAACTCATCCTTTTTTTGGCGTGGAAGCACGTCACCTCGTTTCGAGGGACCGCCTATGATGATAACATAACATAAAACGGAACGCAAAAATCTTCTACCAGCATGTAACTAATAAGCGGGGTAGTTAGAAGTGGGGTGGGGCCTTTTAGAGACAGCGTAGGTGATATTTGCTGAGAGGTGCACAGCTAGGCTGGAATATGTAATGAGTACTTTGTGTCAGTGTTTACTAAGGAAGAGGATGCTGACAAAATATCGATAGAAATGGACATGCTAGAGTTAATGGATGGAGGTAACATTGATAGGCAAAATGTACTGGAAAGGCTGGATAAGCTGAGAGAGGATAAATCGCCTGGTCCGTATGTCTTGCGTCCCAGGTTGTTAAGGGAAGTGGAGTGGAGATAGCGGAATAGCTTGCCAAGATCTTCCAATCTTCCTGAGATGCAGGGGATGTGTCAGATGATTGGTCAGTGGCAAATGTTCAAGAAAGGGTGTCTGGACAATCATAGCAACAACGGGGCAGTCGGTGTAACATCAATGGTGCGTAAAGTTTTAGCAACCATAATCAAGGAACAAATTGACAGGCACTTGGAGAAATTTAAACAAATCAACGAGACAATGCACTGATTTGTAAAAGGCAGATTCCACTCTCCCCCTCCCCCCCACCCCCTCCCCGGCCCACTCTCCCCCTCCCCCCACCCGGCCCACTCTCCCCCACCCCCAGCCCTCCCTCCCCACTCTCCCCCTCCCCCCACCCTCCGGCCCACTCTCTCTCTCTTCCCCCCCCCCCCCCGGCCCACTCTCCCCCTCTTACTTGAAAGAAAAACATTTATAGAGCTAAGGGGAAAGAACATGGGAGTGGGATTGGTTAGATAGCTCTACCCAAGAGCCGGCGCAGGCATGATGGGCCAAATGGCAGCCTCCTGTTCTGTATCATCCTATGATTCGAAGAAGATAATGCCCCTGTGCAGGCTGAGATCAGCATAGACCAGGGACAGAACCTCAGGGTACATTTTTTTTGGTTTTGCACTCCCAGTGCATGGCTTCATGTGATCTGCATCCCAGAGTACTAAAAGAGGTAACCATGGAAATAATAGATGCATTGGTTGTCATCTTCCAAAATTCTATAGATTATGGAACAGTTCTTGCAGATTGGAGGGTGGCAAATGTAACCCCACTATTTAAAAAAGGAGGAAGAGAAAAAATGGGGAATTATAGATCGGTTAGCCTAACATCAGTAGTAGGGAAAATGCTGGAGTCTATTATAAAGGGTGTGATAACAGCACACTTAGATAATATCAACATGATTAAACAAAGTCAACATGGATTTATGAAAGGAAAATCGTGTTTGACAAACCTACTGGAGTTTTTTGCGAATGTAACTGATAGAATAGATAAGGAAGAACCAATGGATGCAGTGTATTAGGATTTTCAGAAGGCCTTTGATAAAGTCCCACATAAGAGGTCAGTGTACAAAATTAAAGCACATAGGACTTTGGGCATAGTTTGAAAATTGGTTAACTGACAGGAAACAGAGTAGAAATAAATGGGTCTTTTTCGGGGTGGTGGGCAGTGACTAGTGGGGCACCATAGGGATCAGTGCTTGGGCCCCAGCTATTCACTATACGTGTGTGTATATATATATATATATATATATATTATATATATATATATATATATATATATATTAATAATAATTATTTGGATGAAGGAACCAAATGTAATATTTTCAAGTTTGCTGTGGGGTTGTGAGGAGCATGCAGAGAATGCTGCAAGGCGATTTAGATAGGTTGAGTGAGTGGGAAAACACACGGCAGATGCAGTATAACGTGAATAAATGTGAAGTTATCCACTTTGGTAGGAAAAATATAAGGGCAAAGTATTATTTAAATGGTGATGGCTTGGGAAGTGCTGATGTACAGAGGGACCTGGGTGTCCTTGTACACCAGTCATTGAAAGCAAACATGCAGTTGCAGCAAGCAGTTAGGAAGGCAAATGGTATGTTGGCCTTCATTGCAAGAGGATTTGAGTATAGGAGCAAGGATGACGTACTACAGTTATACAGGGCCTTGGTGAGACCGCACCTGGAGTATTGTGTGCCGTTTTGGTCTCCTTACCTAAGAAAAGATATACTTGCTTAAGAGGGAGTGCAGACTGATTGCTGGGATGGCAGGACTGTCGTATGAGGAGAGATTGGGTCGACTGGGCCTGTATTCACTAGAGTTTAGAAGAATGAGAGGGGATCTCATTGAAAAGTATAAAATTCTGACTGGGTTGGATAGACGGGATGCGGGGAGGATGTTTCCCCTGGCTGGGAAGCCTAGAACAAGGGGTCACAGTCTCAGGATACGGGGTAGGAAATTTAGGACCAAGATGAGGAGAAATGTTTTCACTCAGAGGGTGGTGAACCTGTGGAATTCTCTACCACAGAAGGCTGTGGCGGCCAAGTCACTGAATATATTTAAGAGGAAGATAGGTAGATTTCTAGACACAAAAGCCATCAAGGGGTATGGGGAAAAAGTGGGAATATGGTGTTGAGATAGAGGATCAGCCATGATCATATTGAATGGTGGTGCAGACTCGACAGGCCGAATGGCCTACTACTGTTCCTATTTTCTATGTCTATGTCTAATCTAATTGAATTTTTTGAAAAAGTAACATGGAAGCTTGATGGAGAGAAGTCATTGGATTTTGTCTAATGGATTTTAAGAAAGGGTTGGACAATGTACCACCTAAAAGACTGGTTAACAAAATTGAAGCTCATGGAATAGGAGGGCGAGCTTCAGCTTGGATAAAAAACTGGCTTCGGGACAGAAAACAGCGAGTTGTGGTAAACAGTTCTTTTTCAGACTGGAGGATGGTAAACTGTAGTGTTCCCCATGGATCAGTGCTAGGGCCACTGCTTTTTTGATATATATAAATGACTTATAGACATAGAAAATAGGTGCAGGACTAGGCCATTCGGCCCTTCGAGTCTGCACCACCATTTAATAAGATCATGGCTGATCATTCACCTCAGTACCCCTTTCCTGTTTTCTCTCCATACCCCTTGATCCCTTTAGCCATAAGGGCCATATCTAACTCCCTCTTGAGGATATCCAATGAACTGGCATCAACAACTCTCTGCAGTAGGGAATTCCACAGGTTAACAACTCTCTGAGTGAAGAAGTTTCTCCTCATCTCAATCCTAAATGGCCTTACCCCTTATCCTTAGACTGTGGCCCTGGTTCTGGACTTGCCCAACATCGGGAACATTCTTCCCGCATCTAATCTGTCCAGTCCCGTCAGAATTTTACATGTTTCTATGAGATCCCGTCCATTCCTTCTGAATTCCAGTGAATACAGGCCCAGTCGATCCAATCTCTCCTGATATGTCAGTCCTGCCATCCCGGGAATCAGTCTGGTGAACCTTCGCTGCACTCCCTCAATAGCAAGAATGTCCTTCCTCAGATTAGGAGACCAAAACTAAACTCAATATTCCAGGTGAGGCCTCACTAAGGCTCTGTACAACTGCAGTAAGACTTCCCTCTCCTATACTCAAATCCCCTAGCTATGAAGGCCAACATACCATTTGCCTTTTTCACCGCCTGCTGAACCTGCATGCCAACTTTCAATGACTGATGTACCATGACATCCAGGTCTCGCTGTAACTCCCCTTTTCGTAATCTGCCGCCATGCAGATAATATTCTGCCTTCGTGGTTTTGCCACCAAAGTAGATAATCTCACATTTATCCACATCATACTCATCTGCCACGTGTTTGCCCACTCAAACTAACCTGTCCAAGTCACCCTGCAGCCATTTAGCCTCCTCCTCACAGCTCACACCGCCACCCAGCTTAGTGTCATCTGCAAACTTGGAGATATTACACTCAATTCCCTCATCCAAATCATTAATGTATATTGTAAATAGCTGGGGTCCCAGCACTGAGCCTTGCGGCACCCCCCTAATCACTGCCTTCCATTCTGAAAAGGACCCGTTTATCCCGACTCTCTGATTCCTGTCTGCCAACCAGTTCTCTATCCACGTCAGTACATTACCCCCAATACCACAGGTATTTAAGGAGGCTTCACAGGTTGGAGAGGGACTCTGAAGACCTGCAATAAAAGACTAAGGTCACACTTTACTTTGAGCTCAAAGTGTTCATTCTGACTCTTTCTCCATACACAACAGTTGGCAATGAGATACAGATAGCGAACCCAAAGATGCAGAAAACAGTGCGCATTCTGGAGAAATTCTCGGAGGGAGATGATTGGGCAACCTTTGTGGAGTGAATCGACCAATACTTCGTGGCCAATGAGCTAGATGGGGAAGAGAGTGCTGCCAAACGATGGGCGATCCTCCTCACCGTCTGTGGGGCACCAACGTATGGCCTCATGAAGAATCTGCTCACTCCAGAAAAACCCACCGAGAAATCGTACAACGATTTTTGCACACTGGTCCGAGAGCATTTGAACCTGAAGGAAAGTGTTCTGATGGAGAGATACCGGTTCTACACCTACAAAAGGAAATGGCCAGTTATGTCGCCGAGCTAAGACGCCTTGCAGGACATTGCGAATTTGAAGGACATTTGGAGCGCATGCTCAGAGACTTTTTCGTACTTGGCATTGGCCACAAAACCATACTTCACAAACTTTTGACTGTCGAGACCCCAACCTTGAGTAAGGCCAGGTGTTCATTGCCACCAATGACAATACAAAGCTAATCTTTCAGCACACAATTGCTGCTACAAGTACTGTGAACAAAGTGATGTTGTTTTCCAATCATAATGTATGGGGCAGGTCACACATACCTGCAGCTGCATGTCTGCAGATGACTCAGAATCCACCATCAAGGGTGATGAATGCAAGGCCATTAACACTTTGTTGGCACTGCGGGGGTGATCATCGTTTCCATTCATGCCGATTCAAAGAGTACGTTTTCAAGGGCTGTGGAACAATGGGACACCTCCAACGAGTGTGCAGGCGAGCTGCAAAGCCTATTAAACCTGCAAACCACCATGTTGCAGAGGAGGACAGATCCACAGAGGATCACAATGAACCAGAGCCTCGGACTGAGGAGGCAGAGGTACATGGGGTGCACACATTCATCACGAATTGTCCCTCAATAATGCTGAATGTTGAACTAAATGGACTTCCGGTGTCAATGGAGCTGTACATGGGCACGAGCCAGTCCATCATGGGCAAAAAGACTTGTGGTGCAACAATGCCTCAAGGCCAGTCTTAACTCCAGTTCGCACGAAACTAAGAACTTACACTAAAGAACTGATTCCTGTAATCAGCAGTGCTACCGTAAAGGTCTCCTACGATGGAGCAGTACACAAGCTGCCACTCTGGGTGGTACCGGGCGATGGTCCCACGCTGCTCGGCAGGAGCTGGCTGGGAAAGATGCACTGGAACTGAGAAGACATCCGAGTGCTATCACCCGCTGATGACACTTCATGTGCCCAGGTCTTAAACAAATTTCCTTCGGTGTTTGAACCAGGCATCGGGAAATTCCAAGGAGCAAATGTGTGATCCACCTAATTCTGCGGGCGCGGCCCATCCATCACAAGGCAAGAGCAGTACCATACATAATGAGAGAAAGAGTAGAGATTGAGCTAGACCGGCTGCAAAGAGAGGGCATCGTTTCACCGATCGAGTTCAGCGAGTGGGCCAGTCCTATTGTCCCAGTCCTCAAGGGAGATGGCATCGTCAGAATCTGTGGCGATTACAAAGTACCTATCAATCGTTTCTCCCTGCAGGACCAATACCCACTACCAAAGGCTGACGACCTCTTTGCAATGCTGCCGGGAGGAAATACGTTCACGAAGCAGGATCTAACTTCAGCCTACATGACGCAGGAACTGGAAGAATCAGCGAAGACCCTCACCTGCACCAACATGCACAAAGGTGTTTTTGTTTATAGCAGATGCCCATTTGGAATCTGATCAGTGGCGGTGATATTCCAGAGAAACATGGAAAGCTTACTGAAGTCGGTCCCACACACCGTGGTCTTCCAGGATGACATCTTGATCACAGGTTGGAACACAGTCGAGCACCTGCAGAACCTGGAGGAAGTTCTTCGTCGACTCAACTGCGTGGGGCTCAGGATAAAATGCTCAGGATAAAATCCTGGTGCCTGAAGTGGAGTTCTTGGGAAGGAGGATTGCGGCGGATGGCATCAGGCCCACCAACTTGAACACAGAGGCAATCAAGAACGCACCAAGGCCACAGAATGTGACGGAGCTGCGTTCGTTTCTGGGACTCTTGAACTACTTTGGTAACTTTTTACTGGGTTTCAGCACACTGCTAGAACCACTGCATGTCTTACTACGAAAAGGGGGCGAATGGGTTTGGGGCAAAAGCCAAGAAAATGCATTTGTAAAAGCGAGAAAATTGTTTTGCTCAAACAAATTGCTTGTGTTGTATGATCCATGTAAGCGTTTGGCACTAGCATGTGATGCATCATCATATGGTGCCGGGTGTGTATTGCAATAAGATAATGATTTCGGGAAACTGTAACTGGTTGCTTATGCATCCAGGAGTTTGTCTAAGGCTGAGAGAGCCTACAGCATGATTGAAAAAGAAGCGTTAGCGTGTGTCTATGGGGTAAAGAAAATGCATCAGTACCTGTTTGGACTAAAATTCGAATTGGAAACTGACCATAAGCCACTTATATCCCTGTTTTCCGAGAGTAAAGGGATAAATACCAACACATCGGCCCGCATACAACTAGGCCATCCGCCACAGGCCAGGCATAGAAAACTGTGCCAATGCCCTCAGTAGGCTGCCATTGCCCATCACAGAGGTGGAAATGGTGCAGCCCGCAGATCTAGCCATGGTCATGGAAACATTTGAGAGGGAACTGCCCGGCAGTTCAAAACCTGGACAAGCCAGGAGCCCTTATTATCTCTAGTCAAAAGCTGTGTGCTTCACGGTAGCTGGTCCAGTGTCCCAGTGGAAATGCAGGAAGAGATAAAGCCGTTCCAGCGGTGCAAACATGAAATATTTATACAGGCAGACTGCCTTCTCTGTGGGGCAATCGAGTAGTGCAGAGACACCTTCATCAATGAACTCCACAGTACCCACCCAGGTATCATAATGATGAAAGCGATAGCCAGATCCCATGTGTGGTGGCCCAGTATCGATGCCGACATGCTCGCAGTTAAGCAATGTACCCAGGGAGGCGCCGCTAAGTTTATGGGCTTGGCCCTCCAAACCTTGGTCTAGGGTACACGTTGACTATGCAGGCCGTTCTTGGGTAAAATGTTCCTTGTGGTTGTACACGCGTACTCCAAGTGGGTGAGATTGAGCAGCCATTTTACATGAGATGTGTGGTGGTCATTTTATACCAGGACTCTTGTTACAGAGTCCAAGAGCAAGAGAGACAGAGAGACAGAGAGACAGAGAGACAGAGAGACAGAGAGACAGAGAGACAGAGAGACAGAGAGAGGAGAACAGCGAGAGAGAGACAGAGAGAGAGAGCGACAGAAAGAGCAAGAAACAGAGACACAGAGAGAGAGAGCGACAGAAAGAGAGAGAGACACCGAGACGCAGAGAGAGAGAGAGACCGAGAGAGAGAGAGACACCGAGACGCAGAGTGGGAGACAGATCGAGAGAGAGAGAGACAGAGAGCGGGAGGGAGAGAGACAGGGTGAGAGAGACAGAGAAAAATACAGAGCAAGAGAGAGAGAGAGACAGTGAAACACAGAGAGATAGAGAGAGAGAGAGAGAGACAGACAGAGAGAGAGAGAGAGATAGAGGGAAACACAGAAACAGAGAGAAAGTCTGAGAGACAGACAGAGAGACAGAGGCAAAGACAGAAAGAGAGAGAGAGAGTCAGAGAGCGAGAGAAAGAGAAAGAGGCAGAGAGAGACAGAGGCAAAGACAGAAAGAGAGACAGCGAGAGAAAGAGATACAGAGAGAGAGAGAAAGTGAGAGATAGAGACAGAGAGAGGCAGGCAGACAGACAGAGAACGAGAGTGGTAGAAAGACAGAGAGTGAGAGACAGAGAGAGAGATAGAGAGAGTGTTTGTGTCTCTCTCGCTCTCTCTCTCTCTCTCTCTCTCTCTCTATATATATATGCCTCATAGAAAAAAGGTGCAGGAGTAGGCCATTTGGCCCTTTGAGCCTGCACCACCACTCAATAAGATCATGGCTGATCTCAGTACCCCTTTCCTGCTTTCTCTCCATACCCCTTGATCCCTTTAGTCGTAAGGGCCATATCTAACTTGAATATATCCAATGAACTGGCATCAACAACTCTCTGCGGTCGGGAATTCCACAAGTTAACAACTCTCTGAGTGAAGAAGTTTCTCCTCATCTCAGTCCGAAATGGCTTACCCCTTATCCATAGACTATGTCCCCTGGTTCTGGATTTCCCCAACATCGGGAATATTCTTCCTGCATCTAACCTGTCCAGTCCCGTCAGAATTTTATATGTTTCTATGAGATCCCCTCTCATCCTTCTAAACTCCAGTGAATATAGGCCCAGTCGATCCAGTCTCTCCTCATATGTCAGTCCTGTCATCCCGGGAATCAGTCTGGTGAACCTTCGCTGCACTCCCTCAATAGCAAGAACGTCTTTCCTCAGATTAGGAGACACTGTACCTGTGTGTGTGTGTGTCTCTCTCACTATCTGTCTCTCTTTCTGTATAGATTGATACAGGGCTATGGGGGGAGAGCGGGCAATGGGATTAGTTTGGGAATTGATACGGGGCTACGGGCAGAGCGCGGGGCAGTGGGATTAGTTTGGTTGAGATTTGAGCAGCCATTTTACATGAGATTCGTGGTGGCCATTTTATACCAGGACTCTTGTTATAGAGTCCGAGAGAGACATAGAGAGAGAGGGAAAGAGAGAGAGACAGAGAGAGAGAGGGAAAAAGAGAGAGAGAGCGAGAAACAGAGAGACAGAGAGAGAGACAGAGAGAGAGACAGAGAGAGAGACAGAGAGAGAGACAGAGAGAGAGAGAGACAGACAGAGAGAGAGACAAAGAGAGAGAGAGACAGATAGACAAAGAGAGAGAGTGAGAGATAGAGACAGATAGAGACAGATAGAGACAGATAGAGACAGATAGAGAGAGTGGAGATAGAGACAGATAGAGAGACAGAGCGAGAGAGAGATCGAGAGCGAGAGAGAGAGAGAGAAACAGAGAGGGAGACAGACAGAGAGTCACAGAGAGAGATAGCAAGAGAGAGATAGCAAGAGAGAGATAGCGAGAGAGAGAGAGTGAGCCAGAGGGAGGCAGACACAGCGAGAGAGAGAGACAGAGACAGAGAGAGAGAGAGTGAGACAGTGATGGAGACAGACACAGAGAGAGAGAGAGAGATAGAGAGAGACAGAGAGTGTGATATATTCACACAGCTCAAGCACACAAAACTTCCTACATGGCAGGCAGCTCTCTCGGAAGCCTCTGGAAATCAGCCTGGTTCTGTTTAATTATTAACTATGCAATTGCAGTAGACAATACGTCCAAATCCATAGTGTGGAGCTACAAACATTAGAAGCTTACAGACATTACACTTCTCCCTCCTTAATGAAGAAGTTATTATAACAAACATCATATATAACTTTCATGATTATACATAACGCAGGATATGAACTTATTTTTTTCCATATTTACAAATTTAACTTTACCACTTGTTTTCTGTTTCGCGCTCGAACAGAACCTTACAAACATGGTGTCGATTTCACACTCATTCGAGGCTCATCCTGAGGAACATTTTCCTCCACGGAATTTCCTTGATTTTCATTTGAACTCACTCTAACTTCAGGCTCTTTGTTTTCCTGACTTGGACTCAGACTTTCATTCTGATTCTCTCCTGGATTTGTTTCCAGTACATTGGATTTAGGATTTGCTAATGGTGTATCAAAACCATCTGGTGAATCAGAAATAATTGAATCATTCCCATCTTCAACTCCTTCCATATCTGTAGCTAAAATATGATCAATATGGACAAACCTAACCTGTCCATTATCAAACATCTTTACCAAATATGTGCGAGGACCACATATCTTTACCACTCTTCCTGGTAACCAATTTAACCATTTATGGTGATGGTTCTTCACTCTCACCTTCTGGTTTAATTTCACACTTCTCTCTTTTACTCTACCTCTATCATGATTCTCTTTCTGTCTTAATTGTGTCTCTTCTATGGACTGTGCTAAATTTGGTTTTAACAACGAGAATCTGGTTCATGGCTGTCGTTTGAGAAAGAACTCTGCTGGTGTTCTAACGGTAGTTGTATGAGGAGAATTTAGATATGTAATCAAAAAATTAGCCAATTTGTGATCCAATGACAACTGTCGTTTCCTTGGTTTTGGACCTAACATTTGTTTTATGAGGGGCACGTTTTACAATTTGTACAGTGTGCTCTGCTGTATCATTCGAAGCAGGGTGGTATGGTAGAACCTTGGTATGTTTCACACCATTTTTGCTCGTGAATTGTGCAAATTCTTCTGAACGAAATTGTGGTGCATTATCCGAAATAATTTCTTCAGGGAGGCCAAATGAAGGAAATAATTTTCGCAAAATGTCCAATGTTTTATTCGTTGTTATTTTTCACATTAGAAACACCTCAACCCACTTCGAATGGCTATCAATCACAGTGAACAATTGTTGTCCTTCTAACTCAGCAAAATCAATATGTAGCCTTTGCCACATCCTGGGAGGCCATTTCCATGGCTGTAATGGTACTGGTGGTGGTTGCTTGCTTACCGATTGACATGTCGTACACTGACTCACGATGTACTCCATATCTTTATCAAGAACTGGCCACTATAAATAACTGCGTGCAAAACTCTTGGTCAAGCACATTCCCAGGTACTGGTCATGGAGGTCTCCTAATAATTTGGACCTGAATTTATTTGGTATAACCACTCTTGCACCCCACATGATACAATCTTTATCGACTGATAATTCATTCCTACGAATGAAGAATGGATGTGTATCTTTGTCTGTTACCTGGTTTGGCCATCCATTTGCAATATAATATACACCTTTGACATCACTGGGTCACGTTTGGTTGCTCCAACAATCTCTTCAGCTGTGACTAGCAGTTCATCAATGTATGAAAAATAAAACACTTCTTCCCTATTGGGTGTAACTTGTGAAGGGGAAGGCAATCTAGACATTGCATCAGCATTACTGTGATCAGCTGATCATCTGTATTCAATATCATATGTATATGCTGACAAAATCAAAACCCATCTCTGCATTCGGGCTGCAGCTAATGTTAGAACTGGGGACTTTGGATGGAGGATTGCTGTTAGGGGCTTATGGTCCGTAACGATGGTAAACTTACGACCATACAAGTATTTGTGAAAATTCTTGACCCCAAAAATTAATGCCAAAGCTTCCCTTTCAATTTGCGCATAATTACTCTCACTGGCACTGAGAGTGCGTGAAGCAAAAGCAATTAGTCTCTCCTCCCCACTACTTAATACATGAGAAATTACTGCCCAACTCCATATGGAGAGGCATCACATGCTAGCTTAATCTCCTTAGATATGTCACAGTGAACTAACATGGTGCTCTCTACCAACTTGCTTTTACACTCCTTGAATGCTGTATCGCATTCTTTTGACCACTTCCAATGGACCTGTTTTTTCAAAAGTTCATTCAGTGGATGTAATACTGTAGCCAAATTTGGTAGGAACTTCCCATAATAGTTCAAAAGACCCAAGAATGAACGAAGTTCAGTGACATTCCTGAGAGTGGGTGCATTTCTGATCGCATCCAATTTTTCCATGATTGGATGGAAACCATCTTTGTCTACTCTGTACCCTAAGTACTCCACTGAATTTTTAAATAACTCACACTTATGAGCAGACACTGATACTCTGTGCTTCTCTAGCCGTTTGAGGACTTCATTCAAGATGTCATTATGAATTTGCCTATTTGGTGCTAAAATTAGCATGTCATGCAAATAACATACGACCCCTTCAATACCTTGCAAAATCTGGTTCATAACCCCTTGCAATATGGCAGGGGCAGAAGACACTCCAAACGGTAGCCCATTAAATTGATATAGGCCTAGATGAGTATTTAGAGTCAAACATGACTTGGACTCCTCATCTGCTTCAAGCTGTCAGTAAGCATTCGTAAGATCCAGTTTTGAGAAGATCTGACCACCTGTCAGTGTTGTGAACAAATCTTCTATATTCGGCAATGTGTTGGGGACATTACCCTCTTGAACCTGGTTTACGGTTACTTTATAATCACCACACAATCTTACCTTACCATCGGAATTGGGTACAACAACAATGGGTGTAGCCCAATTACATCGATCTATCTTACAAATAATGTTCTCAGTCTCTAGTCTTTTGAGTTCTTGCTCAACTTTCTCCGAGTGCATATGGTACGGAACGTGGCTTGTCGTAAACTGATCTAGCGTCTTTCTGTACCCTGACACTCGCCTTGAAGCCTTGGATCGGACTGCCCGTTTCACAGAACACCTTCAGATACTTCTTGATAACCTCATCCGTTGATGAAAATCTCGCTTCCACACAGAAAATCTTACTCCAATCCAGTTTTAGTGAGCTCAACCAATTTCTTCTTAGTAAGGCAGACTTGTCTCCTCTCACTACTATTAGAGTCAAGTTCTGAAATTGATCTTTATATTTTATATGGTGATACGACCTACCACAGGAATTTTCTCTCCCGAGTAGCCTTGCAGCTCTATCTTGGATTTCTCCAGTTGGAAATCCCGCAATTTGTCGCGATATCATGACTCCGATACTACACTCATGGATGCATCTGTGTCAATTCCCTTTGGTATCTTGAATCCCACAACATCTATGTGGATTTTGATGCTTTCCAAATTGCTGTCCATTAACCTCATGCTCCTGATGACGTGTACCTCTAACATCTGCTCGTCCCCTGTGGTTGTTCTTCCTTGCTATGTAGTCTCTTGGATTTTTACTCATAGCTTTGAACGCTGGACTCATAGCTTTAAAAGCTGGTTTACCCTTCAGTTGGCATGCCTTTGCAAGATGCCCAGTCTTTCTGCAGAAGAAACACTCTGCCTTCACGTATGGACAACTTTGAGCAATGTGTTGTCCCAGGCACCTATAGCACGACTTCAACACTTTGTTAGAATTTCCAGTTTCTGAGACTTTGGGCCCCCACCATCTTTTCCTTTGAACCTGCAGGTGATTTACCTCGGTTGACTGATGAACGTAATTATTATTTAATTCTCAGGAATATTGTTTGGCTATGCTCATCGACCTCGGTGTCTGATAAGTAATCTCAAAAGTCAAGTCATCCATCATCAATAACTTCCTTCTGAACGCATCATTTTTCACCCCACAAACAAAATGATCACATAATGCTCGGTTTTGAAAGTTTCCAAAATTACAGTGCATCGATAGCTTTTTTTAATGCAATGATGTAATCACTGATACTTACATCAGCCTTTTGATTCTGAATCCTGAAATGATAGCTTTCAGCAATTTCTAACGGTTTGGCATTATAGTGCTGCTCCAGCTTCATTAAAATCTCTTTAAGAATTGTGTCCTTTGGCTCGTCAGGCAGAAGCAGATTTACAAGGGTTTCGTATAATGCCGGACCCGCCTCCAATAAGAAGATCGCTTTCTTATGTTCCAACACAGCCCGGTTCTGGACTGCATTGTCTGGAACTTCGATTATGTTATTTGCAGTGAAATACATTTCTAGCCGATCCACATATGCTTCAAAACATTCCCGGTCATGTATATATTACCCCAAATGTCCAATTACACCTGCCATTTTAATCTCTAGCTGTTCACACCCTATGCTGTATTTTAACCTCAGATTTTGTAGCTTTTTCCAAAGACAGAAACTTCCAAAGTCTCTCTGTCGGCTGGCTGAATCCTTCACCAACACAATTTAAGCTTTAAATCATCCGAAAATTCCCATCTCAATCACCAAATGTGATATATTCACAGAGCACAAGCACACACAGCTTCCAACATGGCAGGCAGCTCTCTCAGAAGCCTCCAGAAATCTGCCTGGTTCTGTTTAATTATTAACTGTGCAATTGCAGTACACAATACGGCCACATTGAGAGTGTGGATCTACAAACATTACAAGCTTACAGACATTACAGAGAGATAGAGACAGAGCGAGAAAGAGTGAGAGACAAAGAGAGGGAGACAGACAGAGTGAGAGAGTGAGAAAGACAGAGTGAGAGACAGACAGAGACAGAGAGAGAGAGATTGTGGAGAATGTGTGTGTGTGTGTGTGTATGTCTCTCTCTCTATCTGTCTCTCTTTCTGTATAGATTCTGGGATTGATACAGGGCTATGGGGTTGAGCGGGGCAGTGGGATTAGTTTGGGATTGATACAGGGCTATGGGGAGAGAGCGGGGCAGTGGGGTTAGTTTGGGATTGATACAGGGCTATAGGGAGAGAGCTGGGCAGTGAGATTAGTTTGGGATTAATACAGGGCTATGGGGAGAGAGCGGGGCAGTGGGATTAGTTTCGGATTGATACAGGGCTATGGGGAGAGCTGGGCAGTGAGATTAGTTTGGGATTGATACAGGGCTATGGTTAGAGAGTGGGGCAGTGGGATTAGTTTGGGGATTGATACAGGGCTATGGGGAGAGAGCGGGGCAGTGGGATTAGTTTGGGGATTGATACAGGGCTATGGGGAGAGAGCGGGGCAGTGGGATTAGTTTGGGGATTGATACAGGGCTATGGGGAGAGAGCAGGGCAGTGGGATTAGTTTGGGGATTGATACAGGGCTATGGGGAGAGAGTGGGGCAGTGGGATTAGTTTGGGATTGATACAGGGACATGGGGAGAGAGCTGGGCAGTGAGATTAGTTTGGGGATTGATACTCGACTATGGGGAGAGCGCGGGAAGGTTGAGATTGAGCAGCCATTTTACATGTGATGCGTGGTGGTAATTTAATACCAGGACTCTTGTTACAGAGAGCGAGAGAGACGGAGAGAGAGTCAGAGATGGGCAGACAGAGAGAGACATAGAGAGAGAGAGAGAGACAGAGAGAGTGAGAGACAGATCGAGAGAGAGAGAAAGGGAGAGAGTGAGACAGAAACAGCGATAGAGACAGAGAACAAGACAGAGAGACAGAGAGAGAGAGAAAGACAGAGAGCGAGAGAGAGACAGAGAGACAGAGGGAGTGAAAGACAGAGCGAGAGAGAGACAGAGAGAGTGATACAGAGAGAGAGACAGGGAGAGAGAGAGAGGGAATGAGATCAGAGAGAGACAGAGAGAGATCGACAGACAGATATAGAGAGAGACAGAGATAGGCAGACAGACAGAGCCAGAGAGAGTCGGGGAGAGAGAGAGAGACAGAGCAGCAGGGAGAGAGACAGAGTGAGAGACAGAGAGAGAGCCAGAGTTATAGAGAGATACAGAGAAAGAGAGACAAAGACATAGAGAGAGATAGAGAGAGACCGAGAGATAGAGAGGGAGAGAGACAGAGAGAAGGAGACAGACAGAGAGCGAGAGAGGGAGAAAGACAGAGAGTGAGAGACGGACAGATAGTGAGAGAGTCTCTCTCTCTCTCTCTCTATTATATATATATATATATATATCTTCATGTCATTATAAATAGGTGCAGGAGTAGGCCATTCGGCCATTCGAGCCTGCACCACCATTCAATAAGATCATGGCTGATTGTTCACCTCATTACCCCTTTCCTGCTTCCTCTCTCCATACCCCTTGATCCCTTTAGCCGTAAGGGCCATTTCTAACTCTCTCTTGAATATATCCAATGAACTGGCATCAACAACTCTATGCAGTAGGGAATTCCACAGGTTTAACAACTCTCAGTGAAGAAGTTTCAACTCGACTCTCTCTCTCTGTCTGTCTATCTCTGTCTCTCTCTCATTTTCTCCATCTTTCTCTCTCTCTGTCTCTTATCCTTACATTGTGACCCCTGGTTCTGGACCAGCCATCGGGAACATTCTTCCTGCATCTGACCTGTCCAGTCCCGTCAGAATCTTATATGTTTCTATGAGATCCCCTCTCATCCTTCTAAACTCCAGTGAATACAGGCCCAGTCAATCCAGTCTCTCCTGCTATGTCCGTCCTGCCATCCAGGGAATCAGTCTGGTGAACCTTCATTGCACTCCCTCAATAGCAAGAATGTCCTTCCTCAGATAAGGAGCTGTGTCTGTGTGTGTGTGTCTCTCTCTCTATCTGTCTCTCTTTCTGTATAGATTCGGGGATTGATACAGGGCTACGGGGAGAGAACAGGCAGTGGGATTAGTTTGGGGATTGATACAAGGCTATGGGGAAAGAGCGGGGCAGTGGGATTAGTTTGGGATTGATACAGGGCTATGGGGAGAGTGCGGGGCAGTGGGATTAGTTTGGGGATTGATACAGGGCTATAGGATGAGTGCAGGGCAGTAGGATTAGTTTGGGGATTGATACAGGGCTATGGGGAGAGAGCGGGGCAGTGGGATTAGTTTGGGGATTGATACAGGGCTGTGGGGAGAGAGTGGGCAGTGGGATTAGTTTGGGGTATGAAACAGGGCTACGGGCAGAGAGCAGGGCAGTGGGATTAGTTTGGGGATTGATACAGGGCTATGGGGAGAGAGTGGGGCAGTGGGATAGTTTGGGATTGATACAGGGCTATGGGGAGAGAGCGGGGCAGTGGGATAGTGGGATTAGTTTGGGATTGATACAGGGCTATGGGGAGAGAGCGGGGCAGTGGGATTAGTTTGGGATTGATACAGGGCTTTGGGGAGAGAGCGGGGCAGTGGGATTAGTTTGTGTGAGATTGAGCAGCCATTTTACATGAAATGCGTGGTGGCCATTTTATACCAGGTCTCTTGTTACAGAGTCCGAGAGAGGGAGAAAGACAGAGAGAGAGAGACAGAGAGCGAGACAGAGAGAGAGAGAGAGAGAGAGAGGGGAGCAAGAGCGACAGAAACAGAGAGGGAATGAGACACAGATACAGAGAGAAATCGAAACAGAAAGAGCGACAGATAGACAGAGAGAAAGAGAGAGATAGAGAGTGACAGAGATAGAGCATGAGAAAAAGATTGAGAGAGACAGGTCGTGAGAGAGAGAGAGAGAGAGATACAGATAGAGACAGAGAGAGGGAGAGACAGAGAGAGGGAGAGACAGAGAGAGGGAGAGACAGAGAGAGGGAGAGACAGAGAGAGGGAGAAACAGAGAGAGAGAAACAAAAATAGAGAGAGAGACAGTCAGAGTGAGAGAGAGAGGGAAAGACAGAGAAAAACAGAGAGAGACAGAGAGAGAGCAAGACAGAACGGAAGACAGAGATAAAGAGAGAGACACAAAGCGAGAGAACGAGAGAGAGGGAGAGAGAGAGAGAGAGAGAGACAGAACAGAAGACAGAGAGATAAAGAAAGAGACACAAAGCGAGAGAGCGAGATACAGAGAGCGCGAGAGAGAGAGAGACAGAGGGGAAGACAGAGAGAGGGATTGACAGAGAGAGACACGAGATTGATAGAGAGAGAGAGAGATAGGGAGAGAGATTGATAGAGAGGGAAAGACAGAGATAAAGACAGGGAGAGATACAGAGAGACAGGGAGAGACAGACAAACAGACAGAGAGCGAGAAAGAGAGAGCTGGAGAGAGTCAGATAGGCAGACAGAGAGAGAGAGAGGCAGAAAGAAAGAGTGACAGCGAGAGAGAGAGACAGAGATCGGCAGAGGGATAGAGAGACAGAGACAGTCAAACAGACAAAGCGAGACAGAGAGAGACAGAGACACAGGTAGAGAGAGATAGAGAGACAGACACATAGAGAGTCAGAGAGAGAGGGACAGAGAGAGAGAGAGAGAGGCAGAGAGAGAGATACAGAGCGAGAGTTACAAATACAGAGCGAGAGAGAGAGAGACAGAGCGAGAGAGAGAGAGATAGGGAGAGAGTGAAACACAGAGAGACAGATAGACACAGAGAGAGAGAGAGAGAGAGAGAGAGAGACAGAACGAGGCAGAAAGAGAGAGAGAGAGAGACAGATAGAGACAAAGAGATTCACACGAGGCATGTAGTGAAGTCAAGGTCACTCCGGACCTGCAACTTTATTTCACAGCTCTGGAATGCTGCACTTGCCTGAGACCTGTCCTTATATACCTGTCTCTTGCAAGTGCACCCCTGGTGGTAAGGTATGCTGGTGGTTAAAGGTCATATCTTTTTACAGTCATGTATAGCAAGTTAGGATACAGTTAGTCGTAGGACGCCAGCATGAGTGCCCACCGTTGAATTCGCGCCGAGGTGTTTGCGTTTATTGCCTTGCTCTCAGATAGGAGGGACATGAGGGGCTTGTGGTCGGTTTCTAACGCGAACTTGGCTCCGAAAAGGTATTGGTGCATCTTTTTGACACCGTACACGCACGCGAGCGCCTCCTTCTCTACCATTCCGTTCCCGCGCTCGGCCCGCGAAAGTGACCTGGAGGCATAAGCTATGGGTTGTAATTTGCCCGCACTATTGACATGTTGCAAAACGCACTCGACCCCATACGCTGACGCATCGCTTGTGAGAACTAGCTTTTTACCTGGGTCAAAGAAAGTCAAAACACTGTTGGAACAAAGAAGGTTGCATGCCTTATTGAATGCACGTTCCTGGGCATCCCCCAAAACCAATCGCACCCCTTCCTGAGTAGCACGTGGAGAGGCTCCAGCAGCGTGCTTAAGTTCTGCATAAAGTTCCCAAAGTAATTGACTCTGTTGGGCGGATTCCATCAGCGGCAATCCTTCTGCCCAAAAATTCAACCTCGGGTGCGAGAAACAGGCACTTGAATTTCTTGACTCATAGGCCTACCCGATCCAACCGCTTTAGTACTTCCTCCAAATTACAGAGATGGGAGTCGGTGTCCCTGCCCGTGATAAGTATGTCGTCTTGATGGGATGGACTTGAGCAGACTCTCCATGTTGCGCTGGAATATGGCAGCTGCCGACTTGTTGCCGAATGGGCATCGATTGTACATGAAAAGGCTTCGATGTGTGTTGATGGTGGTGAGTAGCTTGGATTCCTCGGTCAATTCTTGCGTCATATACGCAGATGTGAGATCTAGTGTTGAGAAAAGTTTACCTCCAGCCAATGTGGCAAATAAGTCCTCCGCTCTGGGCAGCGGGTACTGGTTCTGTAGGGAGACTCTGTTTATGGTAGATTTGTAGTCCCCACAGATTCGTACGGATCCATCAGGCTTCATGACTGGGACGATGGGACTTGCCCAGTCGCTAAATTCCACAGGTGATATAATGCCTTCCCGCAGAAGCCTGTCTAGTTCATGTTCAATCTTTTCCCTCATCACATTGGGTACAGCTCTGGCCTTGTGATGGACCGGTCTAGCATCCTGTATGATGTAGATTTTGACTTTGGCCCCTTTGAAAGTGCCCACACCTGGCTAAAAGAGATGTTCAAATCGCTTTATAACTGTTGAGCAGGAGGTCTGTTCCTATAATACATGGCATGGACATCATCCCATTTCCAGTTTAGTTTTGCCAGCCAGTTTCTCCCCAGCAGTGCTGGGGGGTCTCCGGGGACAATCCACAGGGGAAGTCGGTTCACTGTCTCTTTGTGTGACAGAGAGCATGGCGCTGCCGAGGACTGGTACGATTTCTTTGGTATAGGTCCTTAGTTTGGTATCGACCCTTGTGATTTTTGGTCTGTCTCTTTTATGCGGCCACAGTTGTTCAAATTGTTGAGCGCCCATGAGAGATTGACTCGCTCCCGTATCCAGCTCCATGTTGACAGATATCCCGTTGAGTAGAACCCTCATCATTATAGGAGGCGGAGGCATCCTGTTGTAGGAGCAGGGGCCATTAATCATGTTGACCCGCTGTACATCGGTGTCCCGGGTACTGTCCCCACCATCTTCTTGTCCGCTTTCCGACCCATCCGATTCGTATACCAGCCGAGCTGCCGTTTTTTTGTACATGCGGGCCAAATGCCCTGTATATTCACAATTTCTGCAAACAGCCTGCTGAAATTGACATCCCCTTGACGAGTGCCCACCCCCACACCTCCAGCACAGACCTGTTCCATTGTTCAAAGTGTTCCCAAAGAATGAGCTGCGTCTGGCTGATCTCTCTTGAGCTTCTCTCAGTTTGTAGTTGATTGCTCGCATTGTGGGTTGATGAGGTGTGAACGGCCGTTCATGTGGCCCTTGATGGCTTCTGCCTGCTGTCGAGAGCCTGTTCTCCCGGTTTTGTCTGTGTGTGGGGGTAGCAGCTTGTTTAGTGCTGTGAACTTCTTGTTCCGATATTTCGTTAATTGTCGTACCTACATTGTAAATCAACCTCGTTTCTTCTTCCCCTACCAAGAATGTCTGTGCAACCAGTGCTGCTGCCTCTAAGGTCAGGTTCTTGGTCTCTATGAGCTTTCGGAATATGCCTGCGTGGCCTATTCCTTCAATGAAAAAGTCTCTCAGCATTTCTCTCCTCAGTTCATCGGAGAACTCACATAAACTAGCCAACCTCTGAAGTCGGCTATGCTCTGGCACACACAGCGTCTGTAGTTGTAGAACCTGTGTCTGGTCATGTATAGGCTACTCGCTGGCTTCAGATGGTCTCTTGCCAGTGTGCTCAATTCTTCAAACGACTTGCTTGCTGGTTTCTCGGGTACCAACAGATCCTTCATTAAAGCGTATGTTTTCGAGCCACAGCTGGTCAAGAGATGGGCTCTTCTCTTGTCTGCCTTATCATTGCCTAACCAGTCTTTGGTTACAAAGCTTTGCTGGAGCCTTTCTATTGTCTCCCACATTGTACTTTTCATCTGATCCGTTGTTCGCCATTCTGTGGATTCTTGGTAATCCCGTAACTCGTCGCCACTGTAAAGTCCTGTCCCCTCAGTACAGATTCACATGAGGCATGTAGTGAAGTCAAGGTGACTCTGGACCTGCACCTTTATTTCACAGCTCTGGAATGCTGCACTTGCCTGAGACCTGTCCTTATATACCTGTCTCTTGCAAGTGCACCCCTGGTGGTAAGGTATGCTGGTGGTTACAGGTCATATCTTATTACAGTCATGTACAGCATGTTAGCATACAGTTATATATAATAATGTAAGATACATGACAGCAGGTACAGCATGGGGTTAAATACAGAGAAAAGCTCCCTCTACACTGTCCCATCAAACACTCCTAGGGCAGGTACTGCACGGGGTTAGATACAGAGTAAAGCTCCCTCTACACTGTCCCATCAAACACTCCCAGGGCAGGTACACTTTTAAGCAGCTAACGTTAAATTAGAGAGTAGTCGGTCTCTGTAATCAATCTCCCAGTATTAACATAAAATGGCGACTATTAACAAATGTGAAATGGATGACTGAGGATCGGTGTGTGCATTGTCACTGTGGTTCTGGGAGAGCTTCAGAGAGACAGAGAGAGAGAGAGGGAGAGATATAGAGAGAAAGAGACAGACATACAGACAGAGAGAGACAGAGAGGGAGAGACACAGAGACAGAGGGAGAGAGAGAGAGAGACAGGAGCGACAGAAAGATAAATTCAGAGACAGAGAGAGATATACAGAGAGAGAGAGACAGAAAGAGACAGACAGAGGGAGAGAGTGAGGGAGAGTGATAGAGAGAGAGAGGGATAGGAAGAGAGACGGATGTAGCGAGAGGGGGAGAGACAGAGAGAGAGAGAGGGAGAAACAGAGAGAGAGAGAGGGAGAGAGAAAGAGACAGGAGAGAGAGAGAGGGAGAGAGAGAGGGAGATGGAAAGAGACGAGAGAGAGAGAGAGAAACATAGAGAGAGGGACAGAGGGAGGTAGACGGATAGAGAGAGAAAGGGATAGAGAGAGATAGAGAGAGACAGTGTGAGAGAGAGGGGGATGGAGAGGGGGACGGAGAGGGGGATGGAGAGAGGGAGCAAGATGGAAAGAGACAGAGACAGAGCGAGAGAGAATGAGACAGAGAGAGACAAAGCGAGAAAACGAGAGAGAGAGAGAGAGAGAGAGAGAGACAGAGAGAGTGAGTGTGACAGAGAGTGTCAGAGAGGGCGAGCGAGACAGACAGAGAGAGAGAGAGGGATAGAGAGATAGGGAGCGAGACACAGAGAGAGAGACAGTGAGAGAGAGATAGAGAGACAGAGCAGGGGACAGAGAGAGAGAGCGCGAGAGAGAGAAAGAGATGGAAAGAGACTGGAGAGAGAGAGACAGACAGAGAGATAGAGAGAGAAACTCAGACACAGTGACAGAGAGACAGAGAGAGAGAGAGAGGGATAGAGGGAGAGAGCGATAGGGAGAGAGGGATAGAGAGAGAGAGAGACAGAGAGAAAGATAGACAGAGAGAGACAGAGAGACAGAGAGAGACACAGAGAGAGAGAGAGAGACACAGAGAGAGACAGAGAGTGAGTGAGACAGAGAGACAGTCAGAGAGAGACTGAGAAAGAGAGTGACAGTGAGCGAGAGAGATGATAAAAGACAAGATGGACAGAGAAAAAATGAGAGTGAGAGAGAGAGTTTTTTATATATATATATATATATATAATAGACAGAGAGAGGGACAGAGAGAGAGAGAGAGATGGAAAAAAGCAGGAAGGGGATAGATAAAGAGAGAGAGGGAGGGAGAGAGACAGAGAGAGAAACACAGGGAGAGATAGAGAGAGTAGGACAGAGAGAGAGAGAGCACGAGAGAGAGAGAGGGAGATCGGGAGAGGGACAGAGAGAGGGAGAGGGTCAGAGAGTGTGACAGAGTGTGACAGTGAGACAGAGGGAGAGGGAGCGCAACAGAGAGAGGGTCAGAGAGAGACAGAGGGGGGGAGAGAGAGTGGGAGAGAGGGTCAGAGAGGGACAGACGGAGAGAGAGGGACAGAGTGAAAGAGAGTGAGAGGAACAGAGAGAGAGGGAGAGGGAGAGAGAGTGAGAGGGAGAGAGAGTGAGAGACAGCGAGAGAGCAAGAGGGAGAGAAAAAGAGACAGAGATGGAGACAGACTGACAGAGAGACACAGAGAGTGAGAGAGAGAGACAGACACAGAGGGTGACAGAAGAGAGACACAGAGACAGAGAGAGGGAGAGTGAGAGAGAGAGAGTATTTGTGTGTGTGTGTCTCTCTCTCTCTCTCTATCTGTCTGTCTCTCTGTATAGATTCTGGGATTGATACAGGGCTATGGGGAGAGAGCGGGGCAGTGGGATTAGTTTGGGGATTGATACAGGCTATGGGGAGAGAGCGGGGCAGTGTGATTAGTTAGGGGATTGATACAGGGCTATGGGGGAGTGTTATGTAATGATGTGTGTATTGTCCCAGTACTGTAAATGTAATGTAAGCACTATGCCACACCACAGAGGGCGCTGTGGTGGAAAACCCTGGTAGTACCTGTAAGAAGGACTATATAAGCGTGACCACCACACCTGGGAGGCACTCTGGAGCTGAACCATAAAGGACGAAGGTCACAGCAGTTAGACTTGCACCAGACCGTGTGGAGTCAGTGATTTGTGTGCTACATACACCACATTGGCAACGAGGAAGCGGACAAATTCCACGCAACCATGGCTACTCTGGGCTCGCTAAAGGATTTTACCGTGGGCAATGATTGGGAGGCCTTTACGGAAAGGCTCGAGTACTACTTCACAGCAAACGACCTGACGGAGGACACATACGCAATGAGAGAGAAGCGTAAGGCGATATTGCTCTCCAGTTGTGGAGATGAGGTTTACTGTCTCGTCAGGGATTTGCTGGCACCTGGGAGCGCCAGGGACAAGTCATACGAGGAGCTGACTGAACTCATTCGTGACCAGTTGAAACCGAAGGAGAGCATCCTCACGGCCAGATACAAATTTTCACTGCATCACTGCAGACCTGAGGGCCAGGATGTCACCAAATATGCTGCAGACCTCAGGAGACTCGCGGCGCCATGTGATTTTGCCGCACACCTTGACGAGGCTTTGCGGGACGTTTTCATTATGGGGATTGGCCACGAGGGCCTCCTTCACAAGCTGCTGGCCACGGAACCCACAGTCACTCTGACAAAGGCCATCGCCATCAGCCGGGCATATATGACCTCGACTTGCAGCACCAAGCAAATGATCCACACAGTCTCGAACCCGGCAGGCACTGTCCACAGGATAGCGCCCACCACGGACAAAACTGCAGAACGTGGCTCCGCCCAGGGCAGAGAGCACGGACCTCGGGGTCCTGGAGCTCAGAGTCCGCTGAGGGGGGCCAATCAAGCAGCACCATGCTGGCACTGTGGAGGAAGCCATGGGGCTCACCGGTGCAGGTTTGCGGAGTACACGTGCAATACCTGCCACGTTAAAGGCCACCTTCAGCGTATGTGTAAAAGAAATCGGACTCACCGTGTGGCTGGGGAGATGGGGGATGATCCACTGTTCAGCGAGGAGCAGGTAGAAGAAGATGAGGTGCTTGGACTGTATACGTGCACAGACGATTCGCCCCCAGTGATAAGGGAAGTAAAAATCAATGGAGTCCCAGTGAGTATGGAAGTGGACACGGGCTCGGGTCTGTCGTTGATGAGTCGGAGAACTTTTGATAAACTGTGGATTAACCCAGCTGCACGACCCAAGCTGGTCCCGGTCACGGTGAAGCTGCGTACCTACACCAGGGAACTAATACCTGTTCTCGGCAGAGCGATGGTGCAGGTATCCCACCGGGACGAGACGCACGCTTTACCTTTGTGGGTCGTTGCAGGCGATGGGCCGACACTCCTCGGCCGGTGGTGGATGGGGACGGTCCGTGGGAGCTGGGAAGACTTCATCACTCCACAGGCTGCTGCTCCCCGGGGTGCTGCCGTGCCCCGGGTCCCCAGAGAGCAGCGCCGACCGAGCTGGAGCTGCAGCCTCAATCCACTCACAGGCAAGCCCCAGGCCCGGACCTCACACAGAGACCCTGAGCCGACGGGGCACTGCGGCGGGGTGCCAAGGGATCCAGGATGGCCAGCGGTTCGGAAGAGCCCCGCCGAGGAGCTGTTAGTGTCGGGCGGCGGCAGCAGCTGGAGGTTGGCAGCCGCAGGGACGCCGCTATGGGGGCCACGGGAGAGACGGCAAGTCAGGTGGCAGGGAGGGGAACGGAGGCTGCAACGGCGGAGCGCATCCGGAGCGGCGGAGAAGAAGATGGCGGCGGCATCGTGTCGGAGCTGCAGAGCATCAAAGATGGCAGCGTCCAAGGAGAAGCCTCGTGGAATCCTCCTGCATCAAAGATGGCACCTTAAAAAGGAAATGCACCCCGGAGTCTTAAAAGGGCCTTACCAAGAGGTGGTCCCCACAAAGGACATCTGTAAGGCAGAGCGAGTGCAAAATGAGCTATGTTAATGTGAGATGGTGAATTTATAATAAGAATTAATTTTTTAATGCTCAATGGCCACTATTTGTGTAAAATAATGGATGAAGTACAATTAATAACAGCTAACAAGGAAATCAAGAATCCGTTACCAGTCAATAACCAGTTAATGTACCAGATAATATGTACCATACTAACGCACTGTCGATGCCTACCTGCCTTTCATTGGACAAGTGTGATGTTTCGTAATGATGTGTGTATCATTGTCCTGCGTCCTGGTGGGGGGGGGGGGGGGGGGAAGGTGATGTTATGTAATGATGTGTGAATTGTCCCAGTACCCTAAATGTAATGTAAGCACTATGCCACACCACAGAGGGTGCTGTGGTGGGAAACCTGGTAGTACCTGCACAACAAGGGCTATATAAGGCTGACCACCACACCTGAGGGGCACTCTGGAGCTGAACAATAAAGGACGAAGGTCACAGCAGTTAGAATCACACCAGACCGTGTGGAGTCAGTGATTTGTGTGCTACATACACCACAGGGAGGGTGTGGGGCAGTGGGATTAGTTTGGGGATTAATACAAGGCTATGGGCAGAGAGCGGGCCAGTGGAATTCGTTTTGGGATTGATACAGGGCTATGGGGAGAGAGCGGGGCAGTGGGATTAGATTGTTTGAGATTGAGCAGCCATTTTACATGAAATGCATGGTGGCCATTTTATACCAGGTCTCTTGTTACAGAGTCCGAGAGACTGAGGGAGAGAGAGAGAGATGGAGATAGAGAGGGAGAAAGAGACAGAGACAGAGCGAGAGAGAGATATAGAGAGACAGGTAGTGAGAGAGATAGAGAGAGAGACAGAACGTGAGAGCACGAGAGAGACAGAGAGGGAGGGAGGAACAGAGCGAGAGTAGAGCGAGAGAGAGAGAGAGAGAGAGAGAGAGAGGCAGAGAAGGAGAGAGAGAGCGATGAAGCGATACAGAGTGGGAGAGAGGGAGAGAGACAGAGACAGAGGGAGAGAGAGGAAGCGAGACAGAATGGGAGAGAGAGGGAGAGGAAGTGAGACAGAGAGGTGCTCTCTTCAAATGTATTATTACTGCAGATAACTAACTAACAAAATGGATAAGATAATGAGGGGGCTTGACAAGGTGGATGCAGAGAGGATGTTTCCACTGATGGAGGAGACTAGAACTAGGGGGCATGGTCTTAGAATAAGGGGCCGCCCATTTAAAACTGAGATGAGGAGGAATTTCTTCTCGGAGGGTTGTAAATCTGTGGAATTCACTGCCTCAGACAGCTGTGGAAGACGGGTCATTCAATAAATTTAAGACACAGATAGACGGTTTCTTAACCGATAAGGGATTTAGGGTTTATGGGGAGTGGGCAGTGAAGTGGACCTGAGTCCATGATCGGATCAGCCATGACCGTATTAAATTGTGGAGCAGGCTCGAGGGGCCATATGGCCTACTCCTGTTCCTATTTCTTATGTTCTTATCTCTGTATCTAACCCCATGCTGTACCTGCCCAGGGAGTGTTTGATAGGACAGTGTAGAGGGAGCTTTACTCTGTATCTAACCCCATGCTGTACCTGCCCAGGGAGTGTTTGATAGGACAGTGTAGAGGGAGCTTTACTCTGTATCTAACCCCATGCTGTACCTGCCCAGGGAGTGTTTGATAGGACAGTGTAGAGGGAGCTTTACTCTGTATCTAACCCCATGCGGAACCTATCCTGGGAGTGTTTGATGGAACAGTGTAGAGTGAGTTTAACTCTGTATCTAACCTCGTGCTGTACCTGCCCTGGGAGTGTTTGATAGGACAGTGTAGAGTGAGATTATTTAATGGACTGTTCTCTGAGCAGACTGTTGAACTCGTTTGACAGAATGTCTCATCGCCAGAGCTTTCACCCAAACACCAAGACATTGGCGGTGAGAAGGGCCCTACCCGTCAGGACCTTCATGCACAGCCGGGGTTTCAGAGACACGGTACTCTGCCCCCAAGTCGGCTGTGGTGCGGACGAGACGGTCATCCATCTCCTTTGGGATTGGCCCTTTGCAAGGCAGGTCTGGAAGGAGATGCAGTGGTTGCTGTCGAGGTACATCCCAAGCAGTTCCGTAACACAGGACCCTGTGCTCTGCGGACTGTTCCCAGGGACGCACACCGAGACAGACATCATCTGCTGCTGGAGGGCCATTAACTCGGTGAAAGACGCACTTTGGTCTTCCCGACACTTGCTGGTCTTCCAAAGCAAGGAGATATCCACGGCCGAGTGTTGCAGACTGGCGCAATCCAAGGTCCAGGATTACGTGCTGAGGGACACACTAAAGGTTGGTGCAGTCGCCGCAAAGGCATGACGGGGAAGGGCCAGAGTTTAAGGCCCTTCCGCCACAGTAAACCTAGGGGATGGAATCAGACCCCCCTCGGCCTGTACTTGTTAATCTGCTTGTATACATAGAGCACCATGTACTGAAACACACCTGTGTTGTGTCATGTATAATGTAAGTTTCTGCACTGTTTAGTAACTTGTAAAGTAATCTAAATGTATTCTCATTCATTCCGTGTACTGCTTTCATCTGCAGAGTGCTACCTGTAACGTGATTGGGGATTGAAATGTATCCTGGAATTTAATGTAAACCTGTCCTTACCTGCTCCATGTAATACCCTTATTTACACAGTGCTACATGTAACGTGATTTACAGATTGTACTAAACTCGACCTTGAAATGAAATGTACGCTAGTGTATTGTATGGAACTGCTGTCAGCATCCAAATGAATTGTATGGAATTGCTGAGCGCAATGTACTCAACTATTTTCCAATGTATTCTGAACATTTTCGATGAATAAAGTATATTTTTGAAATCTAAACAAAAATGGGTGATCTGTGGCTTTGTGTATTGATCCCAGTCTCTGGGTCCTTCATGTGTTTGAAGAGTTTGAAGTCAGTCTCACCTTGTTGAACCATTTCATTCTTTCAGGGCATTGATGGTAAACAGCTTCAATCCTGTGTATCTGTGAGGGGCCTTATTCAAACCAACAAAACTTGCTTCTCCATTTCCTGCCCTGCAAAGATATCCCACCGTTCCACAATGCAGCAATGTCTGAATCAGCCTTTGATCCCATATACTGGTCAATCTGAAACACTCAAAGCTTTCAGATGGAGAAACTAGATTTACCCCACACATTCCAACCCACAATTGGATGGTTAGCAAATCAAAAATGTCCCAGAAATGTGATTTCTTGCTGTGAGTTTAAACAGTCAGACTGCAATATGTCAGTGAACTTTTCAATCAAGAAAATATCAGAATGGGAATGAGAGACAGGGAGAGAGAAAAAGAGAGGTGGACAGGGAGAAGCAGTGAGAGAATTAGGGATAGAGAGAGCGTGTTGGCAGAAAAGAGAAAGAAAGAGAGAGATCGGAAATGGACAGCAGCAGAGACAGAGGAAAAAGTGAAAGAGAGACAGAATGATAGGAATTGGGAGCGAGGGAGAGAGTGAGGGAGCGAGACAGAGAGACTGACAGAGAGAGAGAGGAACAGACAGAGAGAGAGACTGACAGAGAGAAAGCGAGAGGGACAGAGAGAGTTGGGCATTTAATCTCCATCCACACTGTCCCATCAAACCTCCCCGGGCAGGTAAAGCACGAGGTTAGATACAGAGTCCCTCTCTCTCGCTCTCTCTTTCAGTCTCCTGTCTCTCTGTCAGTCTCTCTCTTTGTCTGTTCCTCTCTCACTCTCGCTCTCTACACTATCCCATCAAACACTCCCAGGGCAGGTACAGGGGGTTAGATACAGAGTAAAGCTCCCTCTACACTGTCCCATCAGACACTCCCAGGGCAGGTACAGCACGGGGTTAGATATAGAGTAAAGCTCCCTCTACACTATCCCATCATACACTCCCAGGGCAGGTACAGCACGGGTTAGATACAGAGTAAAGCTCCCTCTACACTGTCCCATCAAACACTCCCAGGGCAGGTTCACCATTAAGCAGCTAACGTTAAATTAGAGAGTAGTCGGTCTCTGTAATCAATCTCCCAGTGTTGTGTTAACATAAAATGGCGACCATGAACAAATGTAAAATGGATGGCTGAAGATCTGTGTGTGCATTGTCACTGTGGTTCTGGGAAAGCTTCAGACAGAGACAGACAGAGAGAGAGAGAGGGAGAGATATACAGAGAAAGAGACAGACATACAGAGAGGGAGAGACACAGAGACAGAGAGAGAGACAGAGAGAGATTGATAGAGAGCGAGAGGGAAAGGCAGAGTTAAAGACATGGAGAGATGCAGAGAGAGAGACAGATCGACAGAGAGAGAGGGAAAGATAGAGAGAGAGAGAAAAAGACAAAGAAAGATAGGGAGGGACAGAGAGAGAGAGAGCGAGGCAGCGCAAGACAGACAGAGTGAGAGAAAGAGTGAGAGAGCGAGAGAGAGAGAGAGAGAGAGAGAGACAGGGAGACAGAGAAAGACAGAGTCAGAGAGATCGAGAGAGAAAGAGAGTGAGAGCTAAAAACAGATAGAGATAGAGAGAGACAGAGATATATAGAGAGAGAAAGATATACAGAGAGAGAGCGAGACCGGGAGAGACAGAGAGCGAGAGAGCGAGATAGAGACAGAGATATAGAGAGAGACAGAGAGTGAGAGACAGAGAGAGAGGGAGAGAGCAAGAGAGAGTGAGAGCTAGAAACAGATAGAGATAGAGAGGGACAGAGATATATAGAGAGGGAAAGAGATACAGACAGAGAAAGAGACCATGAGAGACAGAGAGCGAGAGAGCGAGAAAGATAGAGATAGACACAGAGACATATAGAGAGGCAGAGAGGCAGAGAAAGAGAATGACATAGAGAGAGTGACAGAGAGAGAGAGAGAGAGAGCTAGAAAAATATAGAGAGAGACAAATACAGACAGAGAGAGAGACCGAGAGAGGGAAAAAGATAGAGATAGACACAAATAGAGAGAGATAGAGACATAGAGAGAGCGACAGAGAGAGAGACAGACGGACAGTAAGAGAGCGCACGAGAGAGAGATAGCAAGAGAGAGGGAGAAACACAGAGAGAGAAAGAGACAGACAGAGACAGTCGGAGAGAGAAACAGATAGGCAGACAGAGAGAGAGAGACAGAGAGATTGATAGAGAGAGAGGGAAAGATGGAGATAAAGACACAGAGAGATACAGAGAGAGTCAGAGCTAGAGGGAGAGAGAGACAGAGAGAGAGGGAAAGATGGAGACAGAAACAGAGACGTAAAGAGAGAGAGGGAGTGAGAAGTAGAGAGAGTGAGGGAAAGATAGAGAAAGACAGTGAGACAGAATGAAAGAGACAGAGACAGAGAGAGGCAGGGAGAGAGGGAGAAAGAGAGAGAGAGAGAGAGAGAGAGACACAGAGAGAGAGAGGGAAAGAGAGATAGAGAGAGACAGATATATATAAAGAGGTAGACAGATACAGAGAGACAGAGAGAGTGATAGATATCGATAGTGAGATAGAGATAGAGAGAGAAAGACAGAGAGTGAGAGAGACTGAGAGAGAGTGTCAGAGAGAGAAAAACAGTGATAGAGAGAGAGAGACAGATAGAGAGAGAGAGACAGAGATATATAGAGAGAGAGAGGGAGACCGAGAGAGACAGAGAGCGAGAGGGAGAGAAACAGAGAGAGAGAGAGAGAGAGGTTGATAGAGAGCGAGAGGGAAAGGCAGAGTTAAAGACATGGAGAGATGCAGAGAGAGAGACAGATCGACAGAGAGAGAGGGAAAGACAGAGAAAGATAGGGAGGGACAGAGAGAGAGAGCGAGGCAGTGCAAGACAGAGAGAGAGAAAGAGTGAGAGAGAGAGACAGGGAGACAGAGAAAGACAGAGTCGGAGAGATCGAGAGAGTGAGAGAGCTAAAAACAGATAGAGAGAGATAGAGAGAGACAGAGATATATAGAGAGAGAAAGATATAGAGAGAGAGAGCGAGAGAGCGAGATAGAGACAGAGATATAGAGAGAGACAGAGAGAGAGACAGAGAAATAGACAGAGAGAGAGGGAGAGAGCGAGAGAGAGTGAGAGCTAGAAACAGATAGAGATAGAGAGAGACAGAGATATATAGAGAGGGAAAGAGATACAGACAGAGAAAGAGACCATGAGAGACAGAGAGCGAGAGAGCGAGAAAGATAGAGATAGACACAGAGACATATAGAGAGGCAGAGAGGCACAGAAAGACATAGAGAGAGTGACAGAGAGAGAGACAGAGAGAGAAAGAGAGAGAGAGCTAGAAAAATATAGAGAGAGATAGAGAGTGACAAATACAGACAGAGAGAGAGACCGAGAGAGCGAGAAAGATAGAGATAGACACAAATAGAGAGAGATAGAGACATAGAGAGAGCAACAGAGAGAGAGAGACAGAGGGAGAGAGTGAGAGTGAGAGTGAGAGTGAGAGTGAGAGTGAGAGAGAGAGAGAGAGAGAGAGAGACATAAAGAGAGAGACAGACGGACAGTAAGAGAGCGCACGAGAGAGAGATAGCAAGAGAGAGGAAGAAACACAGAGAAAGAGACAGAGAGAGACAGTCGGAGAGAGAAACAGATAGGCAGACAGAGAGAGACAGACAGAGAGATTGAAAGAGAGAGAGGGAAAGATGGAGATAAAGACATGGAGAGATAGAGAGAGAGTCAGAGCTAGAGGGAGACAGAGAGAGAGGGAAAGATGGAGACAGAAACAAAGACGTAAAGAGAGAGAGGGAGAAAGAGGTAGAGAGAGTGAGACAGAATGAAAGAGACAGAGACAGAGAGAGGCAGGGAGAGAGGGAGAAAGAGAGAGAGACAGAGGGGAAAACAGAGAAAGACAGAGAGAGAGGGAATGAAACAGACAGAGAGAGAGAGAGAGATAAAGAGAGAGGGAGAGAGATACAGAGAGAGAGGGAGACTGAGAGACACAGAGAGACAGCGAGCGAGACAGAGAGAGAGGGGAAGAGAGACAGAGAGAGTGAGGGAGAGAGAGATAGATATCGATAGTGAGATAGAGATAGAGAGAGAAAGACAGAGAGTGAGAGAGAGAGAGAGACAGAGAGTCAGAGAGAGAAAAACAGAGATAGAGAGAGAGAGACAGAGACAGAGAGATAGATAGAGAGAGAGAGACAGATATATAGAGAGAGAGAGATTCAGAGAGAGAGAGGGCGAGACAGACAGATAAGAGGGAGAGACAAAGAGAGAGGGAGAGACTGAGAGAGAGAGTCAGAGAGAGAAAAACAGAGAGAGACAGAGACTAAGAGGGAGACGGTGAGAGAGAGACAGGGAGGAAGTGTAGAGAGAGAGAGACAGAGAGTCAGACAGAGAGAGAGAGAGAGAAATACTGAGAGACTGAAAGAGCGAGAGAGAGTGAGATACAGAGAGTGAGATAGAGAGAGAGAGAGAGAGAGAGAGATAGAGAGAGAGAGACAGGCAGAGAGAGAGAGATAGGCAGAGAGAGAGAGAGTGAGATACACGGAGGGAGCGAGAGAGAGAGAGACAGAGAGAGAGAAGAGAGGGAGACAGAGACAGAGAGAGAGAAGAGAGGGAGACGGAGAGAGAGAGAGACAAGAGAGGGATAGGGAGGGAGAGAGAGAGACAGGGAGGGAGTGTAGAGAGAGAGAGACAGAGAGAGAGAGAGAGAGAGAGAGACAGACATAGAGAGAGGGAGAGAGAGACAGAGAGAGTGAGAGAGACAGAGTGAGGAGAGAGAGAGAGAAAGATAGATAGAGAGAGACAGAGTGACAGAGATACAGAGAGAGACAGAGAGAGAGAGAGAGAGAGTGAGTGAGACAGAGAGACAATCAGAGAGAGACTGAGAAAGAGAGTGACAGTGAGCGAGAGAGATGATAAGAGACAAGATGGACTGAGAAAAATGAGAGTGAGAGAGAGAAATAGAGAGAGAGAGTTTTTTATATATATATAATAGACAGAGAGAGATGGAAAAAAGCAGGAGGGGGATAGAGAGAGAGGGAGAGAGAGAGACAGAGAGAGAAACACAGGGAAAGAGAGAGAGAGACAGAGAGATAGAGAGAGTAGGACAGAGAGAGAGAGCAAGAGAGGGAGAGAGGGAGATCGGGAGAGGGATAGAGAGAGAGAGGGTCAGAGTGAGACAGAGGGAGAGAGAGGGAGAGAGAGGGTCAGAGAGAGACAGAGGGGGAGAGAGGGTCAGAGAGTGAGAGAGTGAGAGAGTGAGAGAGTGCGAGAGTGCGAGAGGGACAGAGAGTGAGAGACAGCGAGAGAGACCGAGAGGGAGAGAGAAAGAGACAGAGATGGAGACAGACTGACAGAGAGACAGATCGAGAGAGACAGCGAGAGAGGGAGAGACAGAGAGAGTGATGGAGAGAGAGAGATAGATATCGATAGTGAGATAGAGATAGAGAGAGAAAGACAGAGAGTGAGAGAGAGAGAGTCAGAGAGAGAAAAACAGAGAGATAGACAGAGACAGAGACTGAGAGGGAGAGAGAGATAGAGATAGAGATAGAGACAGATAGAGATAGAGAGAGAGACAGAGATATATCAATAGGGAGAGAGATTCAGAGAGAGAGAGGGAGACCGAGCGAGACAGAGAGCGAGAGCGAGAGGGAGAGAGACAGAGAGAGAGAGAGAGAGAGACAGAGATATATCAATAGGGAGAGAGATTCAGAGAGAGAGAGGGAGACCGAGAGAGACAGCGAGCGAGAGGGAGAGAGACAGAGAGAGACAGACAGAGAGAGAGAGAGAGGAATACAGAGAGACTGAAAGAGAGAGAGAGAGATACACAGAGAGTGAGAGAGAGAGAGAGACAGGGAGGAAGTGTAGAGAGAGAGAGATAGAGAGAGACAGAGAGGGACAGAGAGATAGAGGCAGATAGAGAGGGAGAGGGCGAGACAGACAGAGAAGAGGGAGAGAACTACAGAGAGACTAAAAAAGAGAGAGAGAGAGAGAGAGAGACTGAGAGAGAGAGTCAGAGAGAGAAAAACAGAGAGAGACAGGGACTGAGAGGGAGATGGTGAGAGAGAGAGACAGAGAGGAAGTGTGGAGAGAGAGAGAGAGACAGAGAGTCAGAGAGAGACAGACAGAGAGAGAGGAATACAGAGAGACAAAGAGAGAGAGAGAGAGAGAGAGAGGCAGAGAGAGAGAGAGAGAGAGAGGGAGACGGAGAGAGAGAAACAAGAGAGGGAGACAGGGAGGAAGTGTAGAGAGAGAGAGAGAGACAGAGAGAGAGTGAAAGACAGAGAGAGAGAGAGACAGAAAGAGACATAGAGAGAGAGAGAGACAGACAGAGAGAGACAAGAGAGGGATAGGGAGAGAGAGAGAGAGACAGGGAGGAAGTGTAG